>NC_056741.1:835659949-835789949 GCF_019279795.1 Protopterus annectens
TGCACACTGGTCATGCAAAGATAGACTAATGACTCTTTAACCTGATTATGAGAGCAGTGTCAGCCATTCTCATCCAAATATAGTCCCTGTACTTACTAATTACAGTCCTATATTTGAATGTGTACACTTTAAATGACTAATGGCAGAAGAATTAAATAATAATTATATAGACAATAATGTAGCTCATGTTTATTTCACACAAACACACATTAGATCACATATTCATACACATTTCACATGAATGCACACTAGTACTACAAAGTCAGACCATTTAAATTGAGGAAATGGCAAGAGGGAGGACCTTACTTTCATCCACAGACAGCACCCAGCAGTTATGGCCAATTTGCTGTGTACCTGTCAGTCTCCTAGTACAAGAATCATAGACATCATCATCATCTTCTTTCAGCTGTTCCCGTTAGGGGTCACCACAGTGGATCATCTGTTTCCATTTCTTCCTGTCCTCTGCATCTTGCTCTGTCACACCAACCACCTGCATGCCCTCTCTCACCACATACATAAACCTTATCTTAGGCCTTCCTCTTTTCCTGTTACCTGGTAGCTTCATCCTTAGCATCTTTTTCCCAATATACTCAGCATCCCTCCTCAGCACATGTCCAAACTAATGTAATCTTGCCTCTCTGGCTTTGTCTCCAAACCTTCCAACCTGGGCTGACCCTCTAATATACTTATTCCTAATCCTGTCCACCCTCCACACACCCAGTGCAAATCTTAACATCTTTAACCCTGCCACATCCAGCTCTAACTCCTGCCTTTTTGTCAGTGCCACTGTTTATAACCCATATAACATAGCTGGTCTCACTACCCTCTTGTAGACCTTCCCTTTCACTCTTACTGGTACTTGTGTGTCACAAATCACTCCTGACACTCTTCTCCACCCACTCCATCCTGACTGTACTCTCTTCTTCACCTCTCTTCCACACTCACCATTACTCTGAACTATTGATCCCAAGTATTTAAACTCATCCACCTTCGGCACCTCTACTCCTTGCATCCTCACCATTCCTCTATCCTCCCTCTCATTCACACAGATATATTCTGACTTAGTCCTGCTGACCATCATTCCTCTTCTCTCTAGAGCATATCTCCATCTCTCCAGGGTCTCCTCCACCTGTTTCCTACTCTCACTACAGATCACAATGTCATCTGCAAATATCATAGTCCATGGGGAGTCCTGTCTGATCTCGTCTGTTAACCTGCCCATCACCACTGCAAATAAGAAAGGGCTCAGAGCTGATCCTTGATGTAATCCCACCTCCACCTTAAACGCATCCTGAATCATGAACAAGAATCATAGGCAATGACAACAAATAACTAGAAACAATGGCCCAAAATCAGAATAGATTTTAAATTTTGTTCATATACTTAGAAAGTTGCTAGAATAACAGCTTTTGTATTGGCATGCATTTTCTGAAGTATATGAAGTCTGAAACCCATATATCTGTTACTATTTAGTGACTGCAATTCTCAATGATTTACCAGAAAACCAAAAACTTTATGAGGAACAGAGCAAAAATATGTGGTAAAAAACAGGGATAGCTGACAGCTATCAACTATGTTGGAGTTTCACTCAAGTAGAAGCCACAAGTATTCCAACTTATTTTACACAAATGCACACTAGTTCTGCAAAGATTGATGGTTACCTGAGGAAATAATAAGAGAATAAGTTACTTTCATTCACAAACAGATGCTATGCCCACCCAGCAATTACAGCCTATTTGCGAAGCATATCTCATCTGACTCTGATAAAAAATACATACAAACATACGCACGTACATACATACATACATACAGATATTTCAAGCATGGGCAATAATGCCCTTCTAGCCTGCCAATATACCAAAACAGCTGTTCCCATAATAAGTGTCCAGGCCATTTTTAAAAATATCTAAACTAGTGCTTGATTTAATGTAATTTGGTAGTCTATTCCATGCATCAGCTACTCTCAAAGAGAACCAGCTAGTACACTTTTCATTCATATAGAATCTTTTTTAATTTCGCCAAATCTTTTGAGTTTCTAATACCATGACAGGAATGGACCCCATTCCTAAGTTGAAGTATGATTAAAGTTCATGAAATTAGTATTGTTTCAATCTTTGATGTCAGCCAAAAGTGCTCTTTGCAGCACCCGCAATGTGCCCAGTAATGACTCCTGCAATTCATATGAGGTTACATGTATCGGTAACATATCTAAATATACTTGTAGATTCTTTTTTATAAGACCCGTTGCTCCTACTGCTATTGGAACTGTCTGGGTATCTTTCTTCCACATTGTTTTCATTTCTGCCTGCAAATCCTGATATTTTATGACTTTTTGTCTCTCTGTACGCAAGACACTGTAGTCACTGCGTGTAGCGATTTCAATGATCAGTGCTACTTTTGTCTTCTTTTCATGGACCACTATATCTGGTTTTCTCGCATCTATCTTTTGAACTGTTGGTAATGGGTGATCCCATGTGATGTAGACTTAATCATTTTCTATGATGATTTGTGGCTCATGTTTCCAGTGTTTTTCAGCTACTTCAATATTATAATGTTTGCAGAATCGCCAGTTCAATAGTCTTGTCACATTATTATGCCTTTCAGTATACAGACCTTCTGTATATCACAACCAGCAACAAGGTGTGTGACTGTTTCCAATTCTGTTTTACAAAACTTACATTTATCTGTTTCTCCCACATGTTCAAAGGACTTTGTAAACCAATGTGTACATAGCCCACTATCTTGGGCCGCCAATATTAACCTTTCATCTTTTGGTTTGGATTCATCGCTCCTTAACCATTCCTGCATTCCATCCTGATCAACATGAGGTTCTTCTAGGAGTTTTCTATACTTGCAACTATAATTATGCATTTTCTACATTTCTTGCCTACTCATCTGATCCTTCATCTTATATTCTTTCTTTTTTTTGTCACATTCAATTGCTGCCTCATTTTTATCTAGTTCTGGTTTGATTTCCATTTCCGCTTGATGCCAATATGCTTCTGCTTGGCTATGAAGGGAAGACATCTTAGATTTATTCTCCTCATGTTTCAAAACTTTCACTATATTTGAGTCTTGTGAGATCAGCAGATATGTATGCAGTCCCACAATTGCAGGTCTATACATGTAATCAATTTCAGAACAGGGAATATATAATCTTGGTATGCACTGATTTTTATAAATCACTTGATGAGTATGAAGCATCCTTCTTGTTTTCCTGTCTAATCTATCCAACACCTTTTGGGGTCAGTCAATCACTCCAAAAGTGTAAGTTAAGACAGGAAGAGCAAATTGGTTTATAGCTTGAATTTTGTTCAGAGATGTCAACGCTGTTTTCAGGATTAATTTAAGTCTTCTAAAATATTTATATTTTGTTCATGTTTTATTATTGATCCTTCATCAATTCCCAAATATTCATACACCCCCTCTTGCTCAAGTTCTTTTATATCACATTCTTGTCCAAAACTGATGTTTTCTTGGTGCTGCACCTTTCCTGCTTTAAAGGTTGCTTTTGCACATTTATCAAAACCAAAATACATTCTAATATCATCTGAAAAAGTTATGACTACTTGCAGCTGTGGTTTCACTTCCTCATCTGATGAGCTATACAGTTTTAAATCGACAAAGAGAAGATGAGAAGTCTTTATACTTTGTTGTTTTCTGGGAGTCAAATTATAGCCATGACCTAATCTATCAAGCAGACAGCTTAATGGGTTAAGGGCAAAGCAAAAGAGCAATGGTGACAGAGAGCCACCCTAGAATATCCCTCTTTGGGTTTTTATCCCTGGAATAATAATTTGCCTTTTTTCATGGCTTAACTGCAAAGTGGTTTGCCACTGTTTTATGATCACTGTGATGTAATTTATCAGTGCAGGGTGCATCTTATACATTTTTAAGCATTTTTATTCCATGAATGTAGGATACTGTCAGATGCTTTTTTGTAGCCAATCCATGCAATACTTAGATTCCTCCCCATTTTACAGTTTTCCGCTATGACTTTATTTAACAACAAATGATTCTTTGTTCCATATGACTTTCTTTTATTGCCCTTTTGTTCTATTGACATAATTGAGTTTTCTTCTAAATTACTATAAACTGTATCACCATCAATTCCAGTGTATAGTTTATATGTCATTGGAAGTCAAGTTATTTGCCTATAATTGTTAGATAGCTTGCAGATTCACTCTTAAATAGGAGCATTATTTTTCCTGTTGTTAGTTAGGTTGGTGTCTATTCGGGATGTGCATATAAATAGTTCTTACTTATGGCTAAATCTTCGTGCAAAGATGTTAATACTTTTAACCAGAAATTAGATACTACATCTGGGCCTGGGGTTTTCCAATCAGAGGCTTTTCTTAAATTTGTTTCAATCTCTTTGAGTGTTTCTATGTTCCTATTTCATAGCCTATACCTTTGAACTTCTTATTTTCTTTTACTATTTCTATCCGTTTAACATCTTTATTATGTTCCACAGGATCTTCGTAAATACTTCTACAAAATCTCTAAGTTTTTCTGCCTGTGCTGATATTTTTAGTTTATTACTTGTGACATTGCATGATAAATCCTGATCCATTATAATACTGTGCATTGCTTTTATCACGTCTATCTTTGTGAGAATTTTTGTTGATTTGTTCCCTCTTCTATACTCTTCTAAAAGTGACACTTCTTGTCTTAATTGCTTTATAGTTTCCTCTATTTGATACTTTCATGATGGTATTCGATTTCTCCCCTTCCTTTCCCTTACTAGCCTGTGTTCTTGTTGTAGAATTTTATCTGGTATTAATTTAGCTGTACAGTAATATGTCCTGTTTTCTTTTGTTATATGGCATGGATGTCTATGGAGAGTCCTAATTACTGTGTTCATTTGTTTTATCAGACTTCTACTTTATGGGTTTTATTAACCTTCTGCAGTCTATTTCTTTCATTGATCTTAATATGCTGTCTTTATTAAATCAAGCGCTCTTCTCTTAGCTCATTTTCTTCTAAACCGAGGGCACATTTTTTGTTTTCTATTTTCTTCTGGCATTCTTTAAAAAGTTCTATACTATCTTTCTGTGGCACATTTTCTTCAGTTTCATCCTGTGTCAACTGCTGCTCTGTCATATGGGAGTTTCCTGTTCCTTCCCTTGCTGTTCAGCTTCAAGTGAATGTTTATACTGGTTTCCTGTGGAAGGCTCCAAAATATCTTCATATGGCACCTGACACATTGCTTCCTGTTTCACTGGTTTCCCCTTAATTTAGACATCCAATGCTCTATCCTGTTGTAGAGCTTTCTAAATTAGATTTCCTACACTGAATCCTTCACTTTGCAGATATTCCATAACCTCAATTTCTATTTCTTTAACTTCTCCATTACTAATCTCCTTTTCTACTTTTCCTCTGTCTTTTTATTTTTGTATTGTAAAGTTTTCCATGTCTGGATTCCTTTGCCTCTATTTCTCTTCAAATGTCTTTGGTGTTGCTGTTTTTGTATTGGTTAGTTTTGCTTTCTCCTTTGCATAAATATTACACCATAATAAATCTGTTTTTCTTTCCCATGTCCATATTTCTACTTCAGATGTCTCCTGATCTTCCTGCTTCTCCTTTATTTGGGGACTCACACCATCATGCTGTGATGTAACCTGTGTTAGACCTTCTACACCAAATCCTTCACTTCACAGGCACTCCGTAACTTCAACTTCTATTTTTTTTAACTTCTACTTTACTAATCTTCTTTTCTACATTTTCCCTCATTGTGATATTATTTTTTATTGTGAAATGTTCCATATCTGGATGCATTTGCCTCTATTTCTGTTCAAATATCTTTGGGGCAGCCTTTTTTGTATTGATTAATTTAGCTTTTGACTTTGCATAAATATTGTACCATATCAAATATCTCTTTCTTTCCCATGCCCATATTTCTTTTATATACTTTTCAAAAATCTGTAAGTTTTGTTGTTTATATTTTCACACTTCCTCTGATGTTTCTTTTTCCAAACAGATCAAAATTTCTTGATCTATATAATGTTTTTTCACAAATCTATTGTACTAATGAACACAATTTTTTAATTTGAAACTTCCGACAGTTTTCTTGTGAAGGTATTTTTCTTTCCTCTAATTTCTCTCTTAATCTTTTTGTATATCTTATATCTGGAAATTCTGAGCTTTTGGCATAATGGTAACAATACATAATTTCTTTCTTATCCTCAATAGTCCACACTATCAACTTTATGGCTTTTCTTTGGGCTATCAGTTTTTGTGACTTTTGTGGACTGCTACTTCCTTCTACAACAATGAGGGGGTTATCCTCCCCCTGGGCCTGGCCTGACTCCATTGTAGGAATGTTTCCATATCTTGAGGATTCTACACTCTTATTGTTTCCAATTCTGGTACCAGTGCACCTACCAGGATTGAGCACTTTTTTATTCTGGGTCTTGTGCACCCAGCTATCTATTTTAATTGTTGACCTACTTCTGTCCATGATATATGCTATATAAAATACAGTCTATATATCAGTGCCATCTTGGTGAGATTTTGTGAAAAACAGGGTCCACTTTATGAAGGTACTCACCAAGACTTGAGGATGAATTCAATTTCAACAATACTACTCTCCTTTGCTTGCTGACTTATCTCTCCAATCAGACCCATTCTTCTATATAGGTTGTCTGATGAATTTTTACTACTTTTTGACAACCTCAAACATTCCCAGAGGTACTTGTCTCTAAATGTCCTCTATACCTGAATAAGGTCTCATCTTAAATATCTATGTGAAACACTGTACAAGTTCAGATATTTTAGTCTTACATAATAACTTAAATTTTCACATCTGTGGATGCCCTTGGTATATTTCCACTGTATTCTTTCCAGTTTACTCATGCTTGTATATGCTTAGTTTTTGAGATATTTATCAACATAATATTCTCCTATGCACAAATGGTCAATTTAGACAAGTTTTTTGCAGACACACATACTATATGTAACACATGTAATCAGTTTACCCTTTTTCAAATCATTTGCATACAGACTGTAGAACACCTCAGATGAAAAAGATAGATCTGAAAGATACAATCTAAACAGGTATGGGGCTACTACAGAGCCCTGTTGGGCACCCTGACTGTAACCATGGATTTCATCTTCCAATTTTGGTATGATAGTTGCCATGTCCTATTTGTAAGCCATGCAGCTATCTATCTTACCAAGAGTACTTAAATACCTAATTGTACTACTATATTGATCAGTTTTGTGTATGAGCCTTGTGACGACCGTGCACTTGCCCAGCAATCAAGGAGTCTCAATCGTTACCACTAACACCAGGGAGGGTGTCTCATATAAGAGGAAAGGATAACAAATGCACACAGTAAAGTACAATTTCCCTTAAGTGCACACAGAGATCACAGTCAGTCTGGGGCTGGTTGCTCCCTTGCTCCCCAGGTCCCCAATAAGACTCCCCACTGGCACAGCTATAGAGTCCAGATCTCAGCCTAGCTGGCAAGCTAACCTCCAGTACCCTCTCTCTCCCACTAGTGCTTCATGTCTCTGCCCAGGTAGCTGACACACCACACACACTTTGAGATAAGTATTTATACACCTTCACAGACACTCCTGGGAAAGGCTGACACAGATTCTCCAGCTGTGCCCCTTTACCCAGACTATACGGTAGTAATTAATGCCACCACCAGCTAATACTTATCAGCTACCCAAACGCCCTTAAAAGGGTGTTCAATTATTACTGTGCAATATTATTATCCAATTGGTAAGTGTGACTAATCAGTCTAAGGCTTATTAGAGTGGCCTTGTACAATAAACTCTATACATATGCAATGTACTCTAGAGCTTAACTTAACTCTACACAAACCAACCAGAGGTAAAAGATTTTAAAAATATTTAAAAATAAATAATTAAAAACACAAGACAATACTACTACACCACAATGCTATCCAAGAGTTTAGAGATCACACAGAAACTTAAAACAATACAGTGGGAATGTTCTGATATAACAGAAAAACACTTCAGTCTAATCTTTATAGTCCTAGCTATTTCTACAAGAAAACATACTTCTAAAGTAACTTACTTTCATAAAGAGAGCATAAGGCAGTGCTGAGAGTTGGATATCAAGATCAAAATGCTTACAGTCTCTCTCTCAGCAATAGTTTTTAAGATCACTCACAAACATCTCTGCTGGGCCCTCCCAGATTACATCATTTGACACTTAGGTTTTCCCAGTATACACATTACATCATTTTGACACTTAGTCTGGAGTTCCCGGGCCAACAGGCTGCATTATTTAGCAAGCTAACACCTGCTCAGGAAACTACAACAATAAAAGACATTTCACATGTACACTACAGTAATTATTCCTTAAGTTAAAACAATAGAAAGAATGTGATCACCCAGACCAAATTACTCCGAGCTCTACAGATCAAAGAACATTTGAAATGCTTGGCTTAGTTTTCCTTACAGCAGATGACAATGTTGCTACAAGAGATAAACCACTAGGTGCTCTCCCCCCTCTGAAGAAATCTGGCTAAGTACAGCCCCCACCCCATAGTTCGAAGCATCCACTTGCACAACAAATTATTTGCTGTAATCTGGACTGGCTAACACAGGGGGTCCTCCCAAAGCTTCTTTAAGCTTCTGGAATGCATGCTCACATGCTGGGGTCCACACTACCTTATCTGGTCTGTTCTTCCTTGTTAGGTCTGTGAGGGGAGCAGCTATGGTACTATAACTGGGGACAAACTTTCTGTAGTACCCTGCTGTCCCTAAGAATGCCCTCACCTGCTTTTTGGTAACAGGTGGAGGCCATGCCTGAATGGCTTCCACTTTGGCAGGTTCTGGCCTTACCTTACCACTCCCCACTCTATGTCCTAGGTAGGAGACCTCTGCCATACCCACCTGACATTTGTTTGGCTTAATGGTCAACCCTGTCCTCTGTAGTCTGCCCAGCACCTCCCTGACATGCTTAAGGTGCTCTGGCCAGGAATGGCTGTGGATGGCAATATCATCTAGGTAAGCAAGGGCAAACCCTCCTGCTCCTGCTAGGATATTATCATTCTTCATCCCAAAGGGCATCTTTGTGAACTCATACAAGCCAAAAGGAGTCACAAAGGATGACTTCTCTCTAGTACTGGTAGTCAAGGTCACCTGCCAGTAACCCCTTGGTAAGATCAATGGTTGTAAGATATTTAGCCTCACCCAGCTGCTCTAGGTCCTCAACTGTCCTAGGCATGGCGTAAGCATCTGACTCTGTGTGATGATTTAATTTCTTGTAGTCCACATAGAACTTGGTGCTGCCATCCTTCTTTGGCACCAGCACCAGTGGAGAGGCCCAGGGACTGCTGTACTCTTGAATCACCTCTAGTTCCAACATCTCCTGTACCTCCTCCCTCAGAGTCTGTCTGACTCTCTCAGGCACCCTATAAGGGGCCTGCCTAATAGGCCTTTGGGGTCCTGTATCCACCTGGTGCTGCACCAGGTGGGTGTGCCGTGGGTTCCCAGTGAACATGCCCCCAAATTCCTGCAATACTGCTCGGCTTTCTTGAACCTGGGTAGGAGATAGCTGCTGGGACATTGCTACCCCTTCCACCGAGGTGTCAGCCCGAGTCTCACTGAGGAGATCAGTCCCCAGATCTCCCTCAGACTCCTCCTGAAATCCATTGCAAATGCTCAGCACAAGGGCCTCCCTATCATGGTAAGGTTTCATCATGTTAACATGGTACAATTTGTGCCCCTGCCATCTGCCTATCAGTTCCACCATGTAGTTAACATCACTTACCGTTCTTACCACCTTGTAGGGTCCCTCTAAAGCTGCTTGCAGCTTGTTGTGTCTGACAGGAATGAGAACCATTACCTGCAGCCCCACAGCATACTCTCTAGCTCGAGCATTCCTGTCATACCACACCTTCTTCTGTTGTCGGGCTTCTGCCAGGTTCTCCTGGGCCAAGACCATGAGTTCCCTGAGCCTTGTCCTGAGGTTTAGGACATATGCCACAACAGACTCCTTGTGAGACTCTCACTCACCTTCCCACTCATCTCAAATTAAATCTACAGGTCCCCTCACCCTATGCCCATACAGTAATGCAAAGGGTGAAAAACATGTAGATTCCTGGGAACCTCTCTGTAAGCAAACAACAGATGGGGCAAATATTTGTCCCACTCCCTCTTAAACTGATCTACAAATGCCCGTAGCACTGACTTGATTGTAGAGATTAACCTCTCAACAAGACCATTAGTCTGGTGATGGTACGGGGTGGTCTTCATGTGCTTCACCCCACAGGACTTCCACAGACAAGCCAGCAGGTCTGACATGAAATTGGCACCTTGTCAGTCAGTATTTCTTTTAGGAAACCTACCCTGCTGAAAATCTCTAATGTAGCATTTGCCACTTTATCTGCCTCTATGGAGGACAAAGCCACTGCCTCAGGGTATTGTGTAGCATAATCCACTACCACTAGGATATACTTTTTCCCTGTGGAACTTGGGGTACTCAGAGGACCCACAATATTCATAGTTACCCTATAAAATGGCTCCTCAATCACAGACAACGGCATCAAAGGAGCTCTCACCTTGTCTCCTGCCTTGCCTACCTTTTGGCACTGCTCATAGGTCCTGCAGTACCCTGTTACATCTCTGGAAATTCCAGGCCAATAGAAGTTTTGCATAATACACCTCTTTGTATGTTTTATGCCCATATGACCTGCAAAGGGAATATCATGGGCTATGGCTAGAAGTGCCAGACGGTAGTATCTAGGCACTACCAACTGCTGTACTCTCTCACCTTCTAGCCCTCCTTCAGGGGTCCACTCTCTGTATAGTAACCCTTTGTCCCAGTATACAGATTCCCCCTTCCCTTGAGAATCAGGTACCTCCCTAGCTACCTGCCTCAGGCCTTGGAATGTAGGGTCTGAGAGCTGAGCCTGTCTCAACTCTCTCCTTGTAACCCTTCCCAGCTCCCCTTCCACAGGAAGTCTGGCATCCTCTGACAGTGGTGCCTCACTGTCAGCCTGGGTACTACTACTCACCTCTACCTTTGCAGTCACTCTGTCTAAGGGACCATTAGTACCCACAAACAGCTGTGGCTCACCTTCAGTCTCACTGCTACAGTGTAGCTCACTCCCTGAAGTAACCACCTCACCAGTCCTGGCAGCAAGTATGCAGTCTGTCTGGGTCTCCGCCAGGCTACCAGACCCACATGCTTGTCGCCTAGCCTGACTGCGAGTAACTGCATAAGTACATAGTACTGCCTCATCCAAATCCTTCCTCTCAGGACATCTGCAGGATGGTAGTTCCATATCCCTGTTGTCTCAAGACAACCTACTATTGGCATTTTGTCTTTCCCACTTACTGGCTCCCTCACCTTTGGTTCCCCACCTTGCCTCCGTGGACACCTGTATGCCACATGGCCCCACTGGTTACATTAAAAACATTTAACCCTAGGTCCTGGACATGTACCTGGACTAGTGGCTTCCCTTGCTACTGGCAGATTCTGTTGGGGCAGTCTGTGCTGCCCACCATGGGTTCCTTTAGACCCGTGAGCAGTACTGAGGGTCCCCTTCCTGTGCAGGGCCACCCTGCTTGCCAGGTGTAGGTCTCCCTTCTTCCCCAACTCATCTGAAGTAGCACATTGTCAATCAGCTAACCAGATCCTCATGTCCTCAGGCAAAGTGCTAAGGGTTTGTTCCCTCACCAAAAGGTCTGCCAGCCCTTCAGAAGTGGTGACCTGACATCCACTCACCCAGCTATGAAAATAAGTGCACAGTTCAGCAACATATTCACACACACTTTCATCTGCCTTGTGTCTATGCACACAAAACGTTTTCCTATACATTTCAGTTGCTAGCTTAAAACATTCTAAAATACAATTTTTACAGCAGTATAATCAAAACAGACAAAGTCAAGCATTTGTGATATACAAGTTACAGCTTTCCCATGGAGTAAGGGGGTCAGGAACCATACCTAGAGCCTTTGGTCAACACCATACTGTTTGCATACCCTCTCAAACATATGAATGAAACTATCAAAATTATCCCCCTCTTTAAATTGTGGAAGAAATTTACTGACCTATTGTGCTTCTGGGGTCCAGTTACTCCCTTCCCCATTACCTCCATGACTCTGGGGAAGAGTCAGCATTTCCCTCTCATGCTTCCTCTGATGCTCCTTTTCTTCGGCTTCTGTCTCCAAACGCTTGGCCTCCAACTCAAGTCTCTTTAACTCCAGCTGGATTTTTAAGTCCACTGCAGAAAGGTTGAGCTGTCCATTCTCCAAGGATATTGTATCTCCACTGCCAGTCTGATTGTCCTTCGCAGAAAGGTTGTACTGTCCATTCTCCGAGGATATTGTATCTCCACTGCCAGTCTGATTGTCCTCCTGGATGCTGTTTTCTGATGCAGCTGTAACCAAGGCTGTAATCAGGTCTGCCTTAGTCAGGTTTCCATGCGCCAGTACCCTAGCCTGGCATATCTCCACCAGCTGGCTCCTTGTCAGCTTTCCATACTCCTCTGCTGATATGCTGCCTGCTCACCCTGACTAAATAAGCTAACAAAAGAAATAAAACAATTGTGATCTGAACTTTGAGTATTCACTGCATGGCTGATTTAGAGTACAAAACACCTTCAGAGATCACCGTACATAAGCTACAGAATTCACTCTACCCACACCACTACAAGCCAATTAGTATGTGAAGTGGATCCCACACTGTAAACCACAAGTGAGGATATCTTATCCCAACCACTGCCACCACAATGTGATGGCTGCGCCCTGGCCCAGCAACCAAGGAGCCTCAGTCCTTACCACTATCACCAGGGAGGGCGTCTCATATGAGAGGAAAGGTTAACAAATACACACAGTAAAGTACAATTTCCCTTAATTGCACACAGAGATCACAGTCAGTCTGGGGCTGGTTGCTCCCTTGTTCCCCAGGTCCCCAGTAAGACTCCCCACTGGCACAGCTATAGGGTCCAGATCTCAGCCTAGCTGGCAAGCTAACTTCCAGTACCCTCCCTGTCCCCCAGTGCTTCGTGTCCCTGCCCAGGTAGCTGACACACTACACACACGTTGAGATAAGTATTTATATAACTTCACAGACACTCCTGGGAAAGGATGACACTGATTCTCCAGCTGTGCCCCTTTACTCAGACTATACAGTAGTAATTACTGCCACCATCAGCTAATACTTATCAGCTACCCAAAGGTCCTTAAAAGTGTGTCCAATTATTACTGTGCAATATTATTATCCAATTGGTATGTGTAACTAATCAGTCTAAGGCTTATTAGAGTGGCCTTGTACAAGAAACTCTATAAATATGCAATGTACTCTAGAGCTTAACTTAACTCCACAGCCACAGGTAAAAGGTTTTTAAAATATTTAATAATAAATAATTAAAAACACAAGACAATACTACTACACCACAATGCTATCCAAGAGTTCAGAGATCGCACATAAACTTAAAACAACACAGTGGGAAAAACACTTAAGTCTAATCTTTATAGTCCTAGCTATTTCTACAAGAAAACATGCTTCTAAAGTAACTTACTTTCATAAAGAGAGCATAAGGCAGTGCTGATAGTTGGATATCAAGATCAAAATGCTTACAGTCTCTCTCTCAGCAATAGTTTTTAAGATCACTCACAAACATCTCTGCTGGGCCCTCCCAGATTATATCATTTTGACACTTAGGTTTTCCCAGTATACACATTACATCATTTTGACTTAGTCTGGAGTTCCCAGGCCAATAGGCTACATTATTTAACAAGCTAACACCTGCTCAGGAAATTACAGCAATAAAAGATATTTCACATGTACACTCTAGTAATTATTCCTTAAGTTAAAACAATAGAAAGAATGTGATCGCCCAGACCAAATGACTCCAAGCTCTATAGATCAAAGAACATTTGAAATGCTTGGCTTAATTTTTCTTACAGTAGATGGCAATGTTGCTGCAATCTTGAAGTTCACATTGTACAGTGTTTTCTTTCATTTAAAAAACAAGCCTGTATTTTAGATTTATATTTACAAATGATAGAATTATGTATCAAATTCTATTTGACTAGGCTGGCAGCCTTCACCCCTTCCCTACCAGTCTTCACAACCCTATTGAATGCTGAAGTTAAATCTGCATTAATTACATCACAGTACACTTTTTCATTCATAGCTGTTATTGTATTGCACAGAGATCATATTCAACATATGTATGCTGATATATGCTTTCAAGTCCCAACCTTTCCAGTTCTGACAATAATTTATCCAATATAACCTTCTCCATTATTTTTCCACAACAGGAAAGTAAACTGACTCTAGATTTGTTCTACTGTCCTTTCCCTTACAGATAGGTTTAACAAGTACATGTCTCCAATCATGAGGAATCTCCCCATTTTATATGACCTAGTAAATAGATATAATGGTACTGTAAGTTAATGCAGAAGTGTTCTCAGGTCATTATTACTAATTCCGTCTGCTCATTGTACTTTGTTTGAATCCGGTTTGTGTAGTTCTTTTTCAATATAATCTAATTTGATTTTAGTATCTGAGGTTACCTGGAAGTCATTAGGACAATTTATCACTCGCATTGAGGAACCAAACTGCTTTGCATAAGATTTTGTAAATATACATATAATCTGCTATATTTGGGACTAAATTTTAGAATCTACACATAGTTGATCAATTTGTATGTGTTTACTCCTACCGCATCTTATGTATCTATAAAATGTTCATATTATGCCCAATATCTCTATATACATTTTATACTTTTTTTATCTTTTCTCGCATTATGTTTGATTTGTATGTCAATCTTCTTTATTTCATTTTTCAAAGCTGTAGTTTAACCTCTTTTCCATTTATTTTTTTCCTCTCATCTTAATCAAGTATTTTGTTTTTATGGAAATATATCCTCTTAAAGTTGTGTGCCTAGAGGCTGATCTTAAACATTTTTGAGTTTTTGCATTCAAACAATTTCTCTTTCAATACTTTCTGCATTCCTTCTACACTTTTTCTATTGAATGCATCACTCAACTTACCATTACATTGTAACTGTTTTGCTTCCATATAATCTGTTATTAACCTTCTGTGCAGTGGTTTAGATTTCAGTTTGAAAGAAATATTTAGCAAGAAATTAACATTTATAACCCCATGATCACTGCATATCAATGGTGACAAAACTTGACATGAAGTAAGAGTAATTTCTTTAGGAACACAAACAATGTCTAGTATGTTTCATTCCCTAGTAGGCTTTTTACAATATGAAGCAATTGTTGTTCCTGAACATATGTTGTAAATAATTTCCTTACTAACATTGGTGAATCAATATTATTAAAGTCTGTTTCTGGTACATTTAAGTCCCCAACCACTATTCTTCCCTCCTGTGTTTCATGCAAGAAATATATGAATTCTTCTAGGTCGTCAGCGCTTGACTTTGGTGGTTTATATACACAAACATTTGTTATATTTTCCAGAGTTGTCTTTATTGTCACAACTACACAGTGTATAGTAATGGTGTTATCATTTTACACGTAATAATCACAGGTCTCATAACTATCTTTAATCCCTCTTGTAACATCTCTGCCTGATTTTTGTAAGAATGTTTGCTGCAGTTAAAACACTTATACCCTGATGGAACTGGTTTCCAGTCATTGTTTGTTAACCATGTTTCACAGACAATAATATCATCAATCTTATGGGAATGTGGCAAATATTCCAACAACAAAAAAACTTTATTATTATTATTAATGTTCTTAGCATTAACAGCCATCAGAGATGCATCAAATGTTGCTATCTATGAACTATTAAAGTTTTGACCTGGCAAAAATCCTGCCTTGTGTTTGTCGAATATTGTAAAATATCTGCTACAAAAATTATCTTCCCTGATTTTGACACTTGCACAAGATCTTGTCTAAACACACGTGCCCCAAATTAGGCACAGATGCTCTACACATTTCTATTTTTTTTAAACGGGACATTTTTTCATGTAGGTATTTACCCCAAAAAATCTTTTAGTTCACAGTGACCTGACTCTCCTTTCTACATGTGATTTGTGAAAAATATGCCCTAACACCTGTACAAGCTATGCCTTCTAAGAGGGCTGTAAATTCCCAACTAACAGTCAGGGAATCCTTGTGGATGAGATCATTTGTACCAGCATGAAAAAAAAACAGACCCATACTTCCTTACATTAAGGTGTTCTAAAGTCTCACATCCTCTATTTTTGTTGCTGGCAAGCATAACACTGTTTAATGTTCACTATCGTCTCTGCAAATATAAGTATCAGTTCCTCTAATAATTGAATCTTCAATTAAAAGAATATCTTTTCCGACCAAATCTGAAGAATCTTCAGCTTCTAATTCACTAATATTTGCTCTATCAATTGTTAGAAAGGAAAGATCTTCATCACCATTAGTCTTATTAATCCCACTGTTTTCATTGGTTATTACATTTGCAGGCATACAATTCTTATCCAGCTGGTTTGTACATCCACAGCTTGAGCCATGTTGTCAGTTTCTTTCTTCGCTCTTATCTTACCATAATGTTTTTTGATTCTTCCATAATCAGTTTTGATTTCTTACTTTTCACCTGCCCTTTGCCTCTTTTTTTCTACCTTCTCTTTTGGAAAAAAACTATGCCTTTTTCTTTAGGCTGAAGATTTTCTGGTAGTGAAATGTTATCATTCACTGTAATCTGTATGCTA
The DNA here is from genome assembly GCF_019279795.1 of Protopterus annectens. Classification (NCBI taxonomy): domain Eukaryota; kingdom Metazoa; phylum Chordata; order Ceratodontiformes; family Protopteridae; genus Protopterus; species Protopterus annectens. The sequence continues at coordinate 835,676,605 of NC_056741.1, forward strand.
CATAACAAAGCAGTGTCCTTTTTAGTACAAATTCTCTTTGTTTTATAGACATTAATCAGTTTATTGTTCTCCCTTGTTATTTGCTGTGAACGTCTTCCTTTCTTTTGTGTTTATTTTTTTATATATGCTTTGAGTCCTCATATTGTTGAATACTTGTAGCCAGAATCCCAAAGTGGTCAGTGGTATTATCTTGTTTTATTGAGTGCTCTTTACTGACAATAGAATCTCAAAAATGTGTGACACTGTCTCTCATAATGTACCACAAATGGGAAAAATGTGGAACACTTAATATTCATTTCAACTAGGAAGCTCGCTGCAAAATGGCTCAGTTTATTCTTACTAAAAATCTTTTGTTGAATTAATGTTATTTATTTACTATCAATTTCCACTTAAAAAATGCAAATATTGTGACAAACCCTTTCAATGTACAGCAGTTAGGAACTGGGAATTTTTAAGGCTCAAAAATGTTTCTTAAGCAATAACCATCAAACTAGAGGTGGTAACTGTAATGCATTGAGATGGCTAAAACTGGATAACTGAACATATAAGTCATTTGGTGCTAAGAAAGCCAGTGTCACCAAGGATAGTCAGTGGCTCAGGAACAGATAGGTAAACATGTACATCTATAACATTTCTGTTCTTTTTAGTTAAAGTATCAGAGTTCTTAATCATGAAACAATATATAATCATTTGATGTTTAAAAGCTATTTGAAATCTGAGCTTAAACCTCAAAATGACAATGCATAATTTTAAAATATTAGTGGACATAAATGTTTCATTTTCCAGTTTATGTACTACAACACAGTACATCTTAAGACTGCATACTAGCACTGTGGGATTTAATCTGTATGTGCAGACAAAACCTTAACATGGCAAGTTGGTAAACAACTGAGATGAGAATGCAAAACACCAGCCGACTTCCTTTCAGCGGGTATGGTCCTGAACAGTGACACAATTTTCCATTCTGCTGATGTTATAGAATCTGGTTGTTAACTGTTGAGTGAACCCCATTTCTTGATTTCACAAGTTAGGTGCATGGTTATAGTTAACTGGTGCACCAGTAACAACTGGTACTGGGCATGAACTGTAAGAGTATAAGCAAGCCATTAACATCCTATCACTTAAATACCATTTGAATTATAATCACATTAACTAGAGATGCAGGCAAAATGAAAAAGTTAGTCTGTGCAGAAATCTTAGAAGGTCTTTAGTGAATTTACTTTTTTATATTTTGTTGTAGGTACTATCATTACTACCAAGTGACTTTGACAAATCGAAAGATGAAATGGTCTGCACTTTGGCAGATGTTAGTTTGTTTTTGGGTGTTGTATCTTTGATACAATAATATTATATTATATGGTATTAAACATTAAGGCCAATATATAAACCATATGAATGACACATTATCTGAAGAAAAAAAGTTACTTTAATGCTACTGCTGTAAATGTCTTTTTTAAGAACACTAATTTCTTTGAATAAACTGGACTTGTTATAGTTACTGTTATCAAGGCATGCCATAACCTGAGAATTTGTTAGCAGTATTGTGCTAGGTTTAAAAATTAATCACTTGAGAAAAATGTTTTACAACCTTATTTTTGGCAGTAGACTTTATGGTGTTTTTGAAAAAGAAGTGCATTCTTATGCTACTGTAATCTTTATAGTGCTGTTAGTGCATTTTAGTCTGTTGACATTATACTATTTATGAACTTTGTGTTAGTTTTTGATGGCAGTATAAACACTGGGTGTTTTTAAAAGCCACAGAGCTCAGTGTGCAGACACAATTCTGCTTGAAGAAGAGAGAAGTTTCTTATATGATTTGAAAGTATAATGTTGTAAGTGACAACTGTTTTATTTTTTAGAGTTACTGGGTGGATACATTTAGTAAATGATCTGTACTTTTATCTCCACAGGAAAACCCAGTTATTGTTTAACTAATTGAACTAATTAATGATAAAATAATTACCAGGCTCCCCCCTACAACATCAGTATTTCATCTGCTCCCTGCTGAAAGGTTGCTTCTCAATAATGTGAGTCCCAAGACTGACACATTTAAGTGAGATTTATCACAAAGAACAGCATATTTTAAAGATTATGGTTACACATTTTTTCGTATTGGCAAGCCCTCCTGCATTCTCTGATGTGAGGAGCTGCACTCCGCCCCACACTACTTATATATGCTAACTCTGAGATTGCTGTGCCTTGGAGAAGAAGGATTACATCAACATACAACAGATTCAGATGTGGTATAGACTTCCCTGTAACTCCATTTACATTTTTGCAGTTCCAAGGATGACAACAGTTACAGTCCCTTAACATCCAATGCCCCCCACTACATGAGACTACCAGTTGTCTTTTTTTATTGTATATAACTTATGTTGTGAAAAACAGTGCGAGCCTGTAAATTAGACAAAACAAAGGTTAATTGTACAAAACAAAGGATGAGTAGGTTATATGTAGTTTGATTTTGTAAATGTATTTATTTAATATTTGGTTTACGGATGAATCATTCTACACCCTGTGCATCCCACTGAGCTGGGACTGGTTTGGTATCATGACTTTTATGACAATGATGCATGTTTCCATGCACAGTAAATATATATATATATATATATGTATATATACATATATATATATATTGCCCACCTTGTGAAACATGAATAACTAGAATGTATATACACTCAGTGATGTTCCAGCATGTGCTCCGCTCATGTATATGTGCACTTTATTGGGCCACATCATTATCCTCTGTGTAAGGGGTTTAGCAAGCAGCATCACATCTTGAGGTAACCTCATTTTGTGTGGGAACATATTTGCCCCAAGTATTCTGTATGCTAAATTAACTTAGCAGATTAAACCAGTGCATTTAAGCCATTGCACACCATACCATGCATCACTGGTGATATCTTTCCACTGGAATGTGTGACCACAAGACTCTCTGTTAGAGTTCTCTCAGGCATGGGCACTTATCTTGTCAGATGTTTGAACCAACTAATTTCCACAAGAGTAGCTACTGTAAGTATTACAGATACATTCTAGAGTACCAGCCATTATAGCTGCCCTCTTCAAACTATGTTGCATTAATCTACACTTTTTACAGTGCTACGTCACTGGTGGCATTTGTGATGCCTAACCAGGCTACACTTGTCTTATATGAAGCTGTTAATAGAAACAGGAACTCTATGACAACAGCACGTAATGCATGCATGCCCTGTTTTTGCATTGAGCTGTGCAACTCAGTGACAACTTTTTCTTTTATACATGTCTCATGTAGACTGTATGCTGCACTCATTTATTAGCTTGATATGATGATACAACTATCACATTTCATTGCTCCCTGGTCCTTTTCCAGTTTTCCTCTGCCCTTCCATTCCCTGCTTTTGTAACATATGTGCTTCTGTTCCAGTACTTATGCTGGGGAAGAAGTATCAGCAGCTGTGTCTGTTTTATTTGTATGTTTACATTTGGTACTTACTGTCTGTTTCCTCCTGGGTTCTCCTGTATTTTCTTAGCCTTCCCGTGCATGCGACCTGCCTTGAATATGTTTGTGTTCTCACAATCATATTACATGGATGTCCCTGTTGTCCAGACATCTTAACTGTGACTTCAGGACTCAGTCCAAACACATTTGGTCAAAGCTAGAATTGATGAAAAAGTCTTGTGACTATGGACTGTGCTTTTTTGGGTATCCCACATACAATGAACATGGAGGCATGTACATATGATTTTGAAATGTTTGGGCTTAGACTGTGCAGTGTTCAAACATATACACTATATTCACATAACGTTGCTGTAATGGGTTAGTCTGAATTTATGTCTCACGAATCCAATCTACACCAGTTTTATGTTAAGTGTGCATTTTCATGCAGCGCACCAAGCTTTTCTGTTTGCTGCTGTTATATTTGGTTGTGCACTGGTTACGACAGAAATAAGCCAGGACAGTTTTTTTGTTTTCTAGGTTAACTCATGCATCATTTACCATGGGAAACATGTTGCTACTTCTGGATTTGCATAAGGGGCTATGGTGAAGTTCTGTATTAAGTATTGTGACATTCTATTCCTACATGCAGAAATATGGCACACCTTCTGCCTTTTCAAAATCATGAGTATACAGCTGAGTGACACACATCTGCTTCATCAGCATAATGTAGCGATAGGTGTTTGGCTGCATATCTGTTAGGCACAGTGTCTACCTACACAGGTGACCTGCACTGGTGCAGAAGTATACAGGGACATAGGAATATAAGCCCTCTCCTGTTGGATTAAATGCATGACTACCATTAGCCTATGTGATAATGTCTGAAACAATAGCTAATCAACCTTAACATCCACATCCCACCCCCACCCCCCAGTAAGGAAACCTCCATAAAAAACTTCTCCAAAGCCAACTTCATGCTACTCAAGTCAGAAGTGACAAACTTCATGACACCCATGCAGACGGGAACTGAATGTTCAACTGCTGAATCCTACACTAAGGCACTGTACGAGCACATCCACTCATGCATGAATCATGCCATCCCAAATAGAACCAAGATGCTCTCATCCAAAAAAAGAAGCCAATCTGGTGGTCTCCTGCCATAAACAAACTTTACAACAAAAGGAAGAAACTGTTGCAGAAAAGAGGAAAATCCCAGGATGCAAAAACTCCTTACCAGCCTCAGTAAGAAACTGAGATCCCTCATAAAATCCTCCAAAGCTAGTTACGAAAATAAAATTGCCAAAGATTCCAAAGACAACCGCAAGACATTTTATAACTATGTCAAGAATCTAAATGGCAATGCTCAGATCTGCTCTGAGCTAAAACAGGATGGCATTAAATATACTGATCCCAAGGATATTGCCAATATCTTGGCAGATCGATTCAGTGCCAACTTCACCCCCCTCTCACCCCCTAAATGGCCCATCTCAATACCAGAAGATTGCCAAATTCCAGTAATAATGGCCACACAGGTAAAAAACACACTCTCCAAAGCTAAGAATACAGCATCCATGGGACCAGATGACATCCCAGGCTGTGTATTACATGAACTACAATATGAACTGGCACCTCACCTAAGTGTCATGTTTAATCACAGCCTCACCTCAGATTTTGTGCCCACTGAGTGGCGCAGAGCTACAGTTATCCCACTCCACAAGGGGGGATCCACCTTGGATCCCGGAAACTACCATCCCATCAGTCTGACAAGCCTTATCTGCAAGGCCATGGAGTGTATTATCATGGAACTTATAAACAAAGACATTGGCAACCTTCACACACTGGACCCCACCCAGTTTGGGTTTGTGAAGGGCCGATCTTGCCTCCTGAACCTGATTGATTTCTTCGAATCAGTCTCCAGAGCCATGGACAAGGGTAAGGTGGTCCACACAGCCTATCTAGACCTTGCCAAGGCCATTGACACCATCCCCCACTCTTGAATCATAGATAAACTTACTAAGCTGGGCATTAATCCCTACGTCACCCAATGGGTTGCTAACTGGCTTACTGATAGAACTCACACTGTAAAAGTAGCCGACTCCAAATCCAGCTCCAGACAAGTGACAAGTGGAGTACCTCAGGGTTCAGTCCTGGGACCACTGTTGTTTGGCATCTACTTCTCTGAAGTATAGGCCAACACTAAGGGACTCTGGCTAACAAAGTTTGCAGATGACTGCAAACTGGGAGCCATTATTGAATCCCCAAATTATGTGGATATTCTACAAAAGGGCCTTACAGAAACAGATGCTTGGTGCCAGAGCCATGGGCTCAAGCTCAATGCCAAGAAATGTATAGTTATCCCCTTTGGGAAAAAACATGTATCTGTGAATTACCATATAGGTGGCAGTACACTAAACACCGAAAGTGTGATAAGAGACTTAGGGACACAGGTGGACAGTGGTCTCACCTTCGATAACCACATCGCCACAACAGTCAGGAAATCCTTCTATGTGGCACACCTCATCACTAAGGGCTTTTCATCCAGAAAAAAGGAGGTCATTGTCCCACTGTACTCATCCCTCATTAGACCCATTATAGAATACAACGCCCCATTTGGTATGTACCTCTCAAGACATCTGCAACAACTGGAAAGGCCGTAGAAATACCTCACTAAAAGAATCACAGGCCTAAAGCAGATGCCCTACGCTGACCGCCTTAAAAAAACTCCAGTTATACTCTGTCGCATATCGTCTACTCAGAGGCGATTTCTGCTTAACATACAAGGCCATGTCAAAGTTAAAGAAATCCCAATCCCTCAGAGCCACACACTCCAGGGATCTAAACCTTGTCATCATAATAAACAAAACATGCTGGAGGGATAGGTTCCTGACCCAGAGACTCCCCAGACTCTGGAATAGATTGCCCATACATGTCAAGCAGAGTGCCTCTTTGGCCCTCTTCAAAAGGAACCTTGACGATTGGATGGGAGAAAGGAAATTCACCCCGGGGATCACGTCAGTTGCCCTGATAGACAGGGGTCCAGGGAAGTAAATAGTGTGGGAAGAAATAGCCAGGGAATTGTTATGGCTAGGCTTGTATAGGCCCTAGGGCTGATAGCCTAGTATCAAGCTATGAAAAAGCAAAACTTTCAGGTTCAACAACCCTTCTTCAGTACAAGATAAAATGAACATTCACTTCCACATTTAAATACAACTTTCAACCAATTATTTAATAAAGCACAGCCAATAACATACAACCAATAAAATGCATCAATTACATAATTAAATATGCATTTATATCTCTACAATATATATATATATATATATATATATATATATATATATATATATATATAAATCAAATGTAAAAATGAACACATAACTAAATTATTCATTTTAAATATATTAATTTTAAATATAACCTATTTTAAATATAAGCTACTTTAAATAAGCCATCCTGTCTTTCAAGAAAATTAATATTTAAAATGAATAATTTAGTTATGTGGTAATTTTTATTGAATAATTGGTTGAAAGTTGTATTTAAATGTGGAAGTGAACGTTCATTTTATCTTGCATCGAGGAAGGGTTTTTGATCCTGTAAGCTTTGCTTTTACGAATAAACCTTTTAGTACGTTGTTTCAGTCTTTTTTTCTGTGGCTTGGCTATTCAGGAACTGTTTCTTCACCAATATTCTTGTTCTTTCTGCTGCCTGTGTGATAATGTGCCACTACTCTGTTCTCTGACTGCAAGTCTCATAACTTTAGAAAATAAAGTGGTACTTAAAACAAATACAAAAAATGGAAAAACCTGCTGTACTACCATTAAGATGTTTTCCCCTACACCCCTATATATAACACATACTCTGAGCATAAAGTTGCTGTAATTTAAGATATTTATTGCCAGTTAACTTGAGAAGTTATATAATGTACCATGAACCTTAGGGTTTAATTCTGATGAAGTCCTTTATCATTGAACAGGACAAATGCTGTTGTGTATTAAATATATTTTTAAACATCTTGGTGCTTCATTTTTTTCTCCTGAGGAAATTTCCACTGATGCAGGTGATTTGCTTACGTGTTTTGACCCTGCACACTTATAACTATGTCCATTCTTTTGCAGATAACAACCTGCTATTTCTTACATCTGTTCTTCCCAAGCCCTAAGGTCATAACTGCTATTTGATTTTATATAGTCATCTAGCACTTAACCAGTCTATGGACAAATACTGAACATGTACATCAGCATGGAGAATGTATACTTCAGAATAGTTTGGGCAAAACTGTCTACTCTTTCAGGATGATAGTTCGAACAGTGATCCCTTTATATAATTAATGTTTTATCTACTGAGCAAAGCAACATTTCCAAGAGTATGTATGTCTGTATATCTATGTGTGTGTGTGTGTGTGTGTGTGTTTGTGTGCATGTGTGTGTATAGGTGCGGGTGTGTATATCTATGTCTGTATGGTTGTGTACATCTGTGAGTTTGTCTGTGTCTGTGCATGTCTGTATGCATATCTTTACATGCATGTGTGGCTGTTCCTGTGTACGTGTGTGCATGAATGCACATGTCCAGATGTGTCTCTCTCTCTCTCTCTATATATATATATATATATATATATACATATATATATAGATATATATAGATATATATATATATAAGTGCATTTGTGAATGTGTCAATATGTTTACACATCTGTTAGTGAGTATGTGTGCATGTGTGGGTGTATGTGTGCAGGTGTGACTCATACCTCTCAACTGTACAGATTTTTTGGTGAATGTCCAGATTTCTGCCTCATATTTTTGGTCCGTTTTCCATAAAATTGTGGTTTTCTGACAAATTAGTAACAAATCATTAAAGATTGAAGTTAGAAAATAATGACTGACATTTAAGTTTCAGACTTTATACCCTTCAGAAAATTCATGCTAATGCAAAACCTGTTATTCTATCAACTTTCTAAGTTTGTAAGAGCGATATTTAAAAATTGTCCCTATTTTTGGTCCTTTGTCCCACTTTTATTTAATACTTTGTCCAGATTTCTTGCTCTTATAGTATTTGTGTGTGTGTGTGTGTGTGTGTGTATGTGTGTGTGTGTGTGTGTGTGTGTGTGTGTGTGCCATTTCTGTTTTTTTTTTTGTGTGCATGCGTGTGTGTGTGTCTGTATATGTATCTGTCTGTATGTCATTGCATGAATGTGTATTCACTCAGCATGTCAGATGACTAAAATAGTTTAGATTGTCAGCCTTACATCGTTACTAAAACCTAGTTAGCTGCATTTTGTTTCCCTTTCTCTTTTACTTCATGGACTTTTCTTTGATGTCTCTATCAAAATGGAATTGCTGGAGGAAAGCCCAACGAAAATGATGTAGAATGTGTGATAGCCTGTATGGTCAGATTCCACCTACTCTTTTAATAGAAATGCTACAGTCAAAGCATATTTGTACTTCATGAGTGGAGCACTGGGGGTGAGACATAAGTAATGAAGTGGAGCTGAGACAGGGAAGAGGAGTTGGGCTTGAGACATGCGTGTGTCAGTGTGGGTTAGACATAAATGGAGACGTGTGGGTGAGACATGGGTGGGCAGAGGGATAAGACATGCATATGGGAGTGGGGGTTAGATATGAATGGGGATGTGGAGTGAGACATAAATGGGTAGTGGGAGTGATACATGAGTGGGACAATGGGGGTTAGGTATGACTGGGGAAATAGGGGAATTAGACATGAGTTGAATGGTATGATGAGATGACCTAGGAATAAGAAGCAACCATTATGGTGTACATACCTGCCATTCAGCCTGAGTATATAGTAGCTTATCAATATGAATGGTAGGGGGAAAACTGGACTGCAGAATGGTTTCAACTAGGAAATAGTTATTTTAGACCAATTTGAAGTTCTGTTTCTTTCTTTTTGTTTTACAGACTGGATAACTGAATTTACTAGTATTGCTACTAGGCTTTGATTATGACTGTCATCCAGTTTGGAAGAAGAAGAGATGGGTGGGGTTGAAGTTAGCACAAGTACTTTGTTATATCTTTGTTTCTGTTTGCTCCTTGATACAAGACACCCTCGACCTTATGAGTATCTCTGTACTAAGGGCACATGAACAATGCACATTATCTCACAAGATGTATAGGGTCATTTGGCACTGGGGGGGGGTCAGAAACCTCATGCTACTCCTGCAGGCTGGACCTGTTACGTCTATATTCTAAAAGTAGGTATCAGACATCAGTGTGGATGTGCATTCCCTTCTGCCTATTTGACAAAGTAATGGGAAAATCAAAATGGAAATGCCAGATTTGTATGTCTCTGTGTGCAGAAGCAACAACAATACAGGCAGTCTGACTTCCTAAGTACAGAGTAACTTGGTGCTGTGTTAGAAATGCACATTTAACTTCCTAGAAACAAATTCAATGTGTGCATACTTGCAGCGTTATTAAAGAATTTTGCTTGTATAATATGATTATTCTGTGTCAAAACACAGTTTCCCAGCTGGTACTCCTTAGCAACATAGACGTTCTGTCCCATCACCACTTTGGCTATGCTCAGAGACATTCCAACACAACTGCACATAAAGGCAAAATGATTGCCTTACTATACTGCAGGAGATTTCTTTTAAGAAATAATGTCCTATATCCTTTACTTTGGTACCTGCCTTTTGCCATGGAATTATTTCTGCTATTGCTATTATTATTATTACTATTACAACTATAGACTATGTGATACTTTTATATACCTTTGTAGTTTATTCCCTCAGTTGCCTCATTAACATACAGAATGCAGTCCCACTTCTGTTATTGTACTTTTGTCTCAGTCAAACGTGTAATGCAAGAAATGACTTCAGAGTTTTGCTCTGTGAATAGCTGGCAGAATGTGCACAATCGTGACAGTCTGAACTTTCTCTATCGGTGAATCATGCGGGAACCTGAAAGGGAAATTCTGGGTTTTACATGGACACTAGAAGTGCATGCACAATTTGTATTATTTGCTACTTGTTTTGTTGTTTGCCCCCCTCATTAAAGTATTTTGTTTTATATAAACTGCTCATCTGGGGTCTTCTTTGAAAATGGATCTTTTGGCTCTATTAGGATACCTATTTTGCACTGGATCTCTGAAGGAACTAAGATATGAACCAATGAAGCAAAAGGCAAAAGTCGCATGTAAGCAGACAACATAAAGTGACATCATAAAACAGGGACTACTTAGACCAAAAATGAAAAGAGAAAGCAGAAACATATTCTCTTATCTTGGGACAGTGTCCTTGACTGCATGCCGTGTCTGTTAATGTGTAAATGAATATATGAATGCAAGTTTCCCTGTGACTGTAGTAAATTCAAGGATTTTCCAGGGATAGCTCATATATCAGCATATAGATAGTTAAAATACCTTTGACCTTACTTTGTAGAAGAGAAGATTGCATATTATATATTTAATAGTGCATTTACCTCTCTTCTCACCAAGCCATTGTGATGTTTCACTGCAAACAGCAACTAACAAATATATTTATTCTTTCTGCTGTTTCCTTGCAAGTTATACCTAAGCAAGGTTATTTTGGTACCTGCAACTTAATATTATTTTTTACATTTACTGACTTTAACCCAGTGAGTGCATGCTAGGGAATGTTTTGCGACTGAACTTAACGTTGTTGCAAACTATATCATGTACATTCGGTTTGCCCTATTATTCTCTGTATTATTGTGTTTAGCATATACCTGACAGTACTGTCTAACTCTACCTACTAGTATGGACCAGCATGAAAAAAAGAGTCCGGCATGATCAGCTCATCAGGCTAAATATAAAGTGAAAAAAACAGTAAATAAATAGCTTAACAAACAAACGAATGGGTTCATAGGTTTATACCAGGCTGACCACCAGAGTCTTTACAAGCTTAGCTGTGCAACCTAACCCAGTTTTGTCCCAGAGTTCCTTGAATGCCTGTATGGTGGGGTATGTTAGTAAAGAGGTAGCTAAGAGTTATGTGAAGGTGGTATGTTAATTAGGAATTAATTTATTTACTGTTGACCTCTGTCCATCAGAGACAAGGGGGTCAGACTAGGGTATATTTGCAATTTCCCATCCACTGATCAAGGTTTCTTTTGAATAGGGTCAGGGATGAACTTTGCTTCACGTAGATGGGGAGCTTATTCCATAGTGTGGGGATCCTTTGAAACACATATTGGTCCCTCTAGAAGGTTCTATTTATGTTGTAGACAAAGTTCAGATCCTTGGAACTACTGTTTCTGGTGGTGTTTGCCTTGTGCATGTGCAAAGGATCTTTCAGAACTCGATCTGAAGATGCCTTATATGTTAGGCATAGATCGCCTTCCAGTAACCCGTAGGAGACTGAGTACAGAGATAGGACCTTAAAGTAATCTGTGAAGGACAGGGTATTCATACCCTGAATTTTCCTTTTGAGGAACCTTTTAAGACATTGCAGTTGTTGGAAGTACCTGGTTAAGTAAATGCGAATGGGGGTCATTATATTTAATGATGGGTCTGGTAACGGCTGAGTAGGGTAGTGTTATTACTTCCTTGGACCTGGATACCATACCTTTGTTTATGAGTTGGGTGACACAGAATGATTTTCTTACTATCATGGCTACATGTTGGTTGAATGCCAGACTACTGTCTACATATGTTTCTAGATCTCTAACTATTGGGATAACTCTTAGTTGTGCTTTATTGATGAAGTAATTAGCTTGGTGGATGACTTTCCAAAGGGTAATATAATACAATTTCTTTGCACTGAATTTTAATCTGTGGCTGTTGCACCAGTCATTTGTTTGTGTTAGACCCTCTTGTAGGATGTTGCTGTTATGGGGGAATCTATGATAGCTCCCAATTTGCAGTCACCTGAGTGAACTTGGTGAGCCAGAGGCCTTTGAAATTAGTGTTGACTTCTGAGAAGTAGATGACAAACAGGAGTGGGCCCAACCTGGAGCCCTGGGATACTTCACTGGTGACTAGTCTCTTGGTGGAGGTGATTTCACACTGATCCTGACTTCTTGGGTCCTATCTCTGAGCCAGCTGGCAATCCAGTGCATTATGTAGGGATTTATGACTAGTTCCGACAGTTTGTCAACAATACCCATCTGAGTGGGGCATTGTATCAAAAGCCTTGGCCAGGTAAAGGTTGGTGGTATGCACCATTTCCCCCTCATCCATAGCAGTGATGACCATCTTAAAGAAGTCCACCAGGTTAGGTAGGCAAGACCTTTCTTTAAGCTGGGATGGGTCCAGTGTCTGTAAGTTGCCAATCACCTTGTTGATCATTTCCATAACTTTGCATATTAGACTTGTCAGATTTATGGGTCTGTAGTTCCCGGGGTCAGTTGATGGTCCACCCTTATGAAGATGGATGACCGTTGTGGCTCTCCCATTCACTTGGTACATAACCTGTTTTGAAAATATAGTTGAATAGTGCCTCAGATGGTCCTACTAGGTCATCTTTTAAGCTATTTAGGTGGCAACTGGGATGGGATATTGTCAGGGCCCATTGAAGCAGTGTTTTTTGGCCTTAATGAGTGCCTCTAGGACCTGCTCCCTTTTGATAGTTGGGGGGATATGCTGGAAGGGATCTCACTGTGGGTAGTGGGGGGAAGTGGGAGGGTGAAGTTAGATCAGCCAGTAGCTTTGCTATTTTTCCCTGGTCAGAGAAGTTTGTTCCATTTACCACCAGTTCTGCACACTGCTGTGTATTATCTTTAAGGTTCCTAACGTACCTCTAGTTGAAGAAGGTCTTGTGATTGTTCTTACTCTGGGAGGCTATCCTGACCTTAAAATTCACCTTGTTGGACTTCAATAGACCTCTTAGTTTCTTTTTTAGTTGAATCAGAGAGCACTTGTCTCTATGAGAGTTGCTCTTTCTGATTTTGACCATGACTTTTTTCTTTTGTTATATAGCTTGTTATGGTATGGATTCCACAAGTATGGTTTGTTTTTGATGTTAGATCTGGGATTATTTCTTGTAGGTGCAGCAGCCTCAAAGCATTCATTTGCATGTCTGTGCAGGGTTTCTTTAAATAATTCTGCATAGGTAGCTGTGTTCTCAGGGTTTGGGGGAGACATGAATTTTGACAAAATTTCGCTTTGTAGGATGTAGTTTGCTTTAGAATAGTTTCTAACAGTTATGGGTTTAATTGGGTTTTCTGGCTTAATATTTATTTCAAGGAGACAACTTTGTGGTCTGACTACACCCTTGAGGATGTGACATGGGGCGGGTGAAACTCTCTCCCATGTTGGTGATTACTAGGTCCAATATGTTTGATCCTCTAGTTGGAGAGTGCACTATCTGTTCCAGGGTGTTTGGGTTGCTAAAGTCTAGGAAATGCTGTGCCTCTGAGTTAGAGACAGTGTACATTTTCAAGTCTATACAGAGTTAGTTAAGGTCTCTTATGAATGGGATATCTGGTCAGATAGTAAGCCCCTATGGTAGGTCTAGGTAAGAGTTGTGAGCTTCGTGAGTCAAAGAGGGTGACCTGTAGTTGGCCAGAACATGGTAGGGAACCTTGTTTATTGAGACTTGGAAGTGGATGAACTCCAGGGCATCATCCTGTTTATCCAATCTAGAATTGTATTTGCTGCTAACATAGACTGAGACACCTCCACCTTTAGCCCCTGTCTGTGCTGATGTTGGTCTAAATGTGTGGAAGGCACAGTAACCTTCCACTGCTGGAGTACTTTCTGTGGCTTTAAGCCAAGTCTCAGTAACAGTCCAGATTTCCACATTCTCCAGTGGGACCAGAGCTTGTAAGGTGTGGAGTTCCTTGTTTAGGGTCCTAGCATTGAGCAGAAACACTTTAAGGTTGCATTGAGTTTTTTGCTATTAGTAGTTTTGCCTAAAAAGGCTTTAAGGGGATGGATAACATTTTAGCCAATATCCCAAAGCCTGGGGGAGGGGGGATATGCAGGTGCAGGCCATCCTTGGCAAACAAAGCCATCTGTTAACTATGTCCTCCAATGCTGATATATATTGGATTCCCCTGGAGTGACATCAGACACTAATCCAATTGTTAAGATCAAATCATTTTCTGTTCTGTGGCATCATCTTTGGTGAAGGTAGAATGCTGCTAAATGCAAGGCAAATTCCTGCCTGTGACACATATTTTGAGAGATCCATAATGTTTCTTTTCACACAGTCCAGTGAGGTATGTCTTAGGCCATTTACACCCACATGGACTATGACAGAATCATATTGGTACCTGTGGTGCAGTGACTTGAGTGCGTGCATGATATTGTGGCTCCGGGCGCCAGATACGCAACTGCTATCTTCTCCTTGTCCAGAATGGTGAGTGAGTACCTGTATGTCATACAACAGAATCATCATGGGTCCAGACATGGACAAAAATCTGAGTGACTACTTTCTAATCTACAGTAGTGCTTTGGACCAAATCAATTGTCCATTTTGGTTTTAACAAATCTTCAACTGTTGCTTTTTTTAACCTCAAATGGTAATGTATTCCATTTTTCTATTCCTCTTTCCACTGATTCATGTAGTACTGTGTTGTTTTTATATCTGAAATGAATTCATATAAAATGTATAATGTATACATAAGCCATTAAATATAAAAATTAATAACATTTGTGTATTAAACATCCAGTAATTCTATTTTACAGAATACTGCATGATCTGATGTGTTTGTAGATATTATTCACTGTGCGGGTGTTACCAATGGATTATACCTTGGGATTTTTATGCAATTGTTTATTTGTAAATTGAGTAAATGAACTGGTCTTGGGAGTCATTTTAGATATGAAATGGGCCTAAACCAGTCAGAATGTCTCTACTGTTAAAAATGTAAATAACTTGCAACACTAATTCCTTAACCGTCACTTATTCTTTAGCAAGTTTTATGAGTTGCAAGTACAGATCTAAAGAACTCGACTAATAGAAGGAAAACAAGCACTGCAAAATTTGTCAGTAAATCCTAACATAATTAAGACAAATATAGATTACTCATATCTGGTTAGTTTAATCAGACTGAGCCAAGTGATGAACAAAGGTAGAAAACAGAAGTAAAGAGCAGCGTGTGGGGCTCAGGGTAGGATGGTGTTTGGGTTAAACTGTGACAGAAGAGTAAGAAAGGAAGTAGCAATTGTAAGTTTATATCAAAAGCATTGTTTGTAAGAAAAGACATAATCAGGATATTCCTAAAGGGAAAGACCCATTTGGACTTTAACCAAGATCCCAGTAAGAGGAGCAGATGATATTTCAGGTGGAAAAGAAGCTTTTGTTTCAAGAGTTTTAATTTTCTTTTATTGCTTGGAATTTCAGATAGGGAATTTCACACGGAAGGCAGTTTTTTCAGGAATGCTTTTCTCTCATAATCCTGGAAAAGCTGTTTGATGACTCTCAAAAATGACTCAGTTTGATTTCTTTCCTGTACAAATAATTATTTACTCTGTTTTCCTTGCATAGAAACATAGAATATAATGTGAGGTAAGGACTCTTGGCTTAAGTATTATGCTCTACCATATGGATAATATGAAGTTCTAAGCTGTCAGGTATTGTTCTTCCTACTCCTCACCAAAAGTTGTATTGTATCCATTTCATGTATTCTCAACTTTTCCTAACATTCACTAAGTTCATTTTTTCTGCAGAAAAATTGTCCCAAGACCCCCCCCCCCCTTCCAGTGGAAAATAACCTTCCATTCATTACCTTTTAGCATCCCACATTCTTTTCTAAAATGTATCCCTTGTTCTAGGATAACTTTTTTTTCTTTTAGGAACTGTCTTCCTAGACTTTTCCGCTTTCCTTGCAATAATGAAAAAATATATTTTATACCAGTTAGAATGGAATAAGTCAGTGTGATTAGTGGATGTTGTCCTGAAAACTCAAACCACATGAAACTTTAGTTTGGTATGCCATTGTTGTACCTCATTGTCTATCCTTTGAAGGTAAGCTGTCCAGCCATGACATGAATGCTTTCGGTAAGGCCCCATGTTGTTTTGAAGTTAGAGCTACTTGTTCTACAGAATGGATTGAAGATAACTTTAGTATGAACACGGTAGACAACACTTAGTCTTATCTGGTTTTATAGCCACAGGAGAAGACTCAGTCACATTCAGTTTACAATTTGCTGTTCCTCTGTAAGAGAAGACACATGTAGCTTTGTTGCACATCATGTATGTCTTCTAGGAAAGCACTGTGTGCTTCAGAGCTTCAGTACCTCCTTGTTTCAACAGGAGTCTTACGTATCTGGTGACTCTCCTCTGTGACCCTTGAGGCTAATGACATTCATTCTTGCTGACCCTGTTATGTCTGAGGCACACTCGGAAATCTGTGTCAATAGCATGGGTAACCCTCCCTTTTTACTTCTAACTGTGCCCTCTACGATTTGTGCGCCATTCAAACAAACACTATGATAGATCAGTTCAGATCTCAAATTCTGGTTGTAAAAGGTACAGGACAGAAAAGTCAACAAAATCAGAAACATACTGATTCAGCGACTTAGTATACAATAATTATTTCCTTCTCAGGACGTCTGTGTAAGTAGGAGGACTGAAACCACAGGTTAGGTAGACTGCCCTTTCAAATAGACAGCAGTTGTAGTTCATATTAATACTCCAGCTCTGGGAATGTACTGTGGATTGCTTTTCACAATTGCATTGATTTACTTTGTTATTTCTATTGTTATAGTACTTTTGTAATCTTACTGCACTCATTGTTTCTTTATTGCACAACACAGGAAGGAAATCTGAAAGGCACTAAATTAGTTTCAATGGACATAAAATCAAAATCTCAGCTGTTAGAATCACATTTTCTTTGCTTACATAAGTAGCTATAAGATGTAGCAATTACTTAACTGTTAAGACTGGATTGCCACTTTTAGTACAGTTAAGCCGCTGTAAGGCCAGTTATGGATATGTGTTATACATAGGTACACTTTATTTCCATTTTTTCAACCGTCTGTTACATATTTAAATGACTTGGGTAATCTTCATTTCCTGGTATATTCTTTGTGATATTCAGGGTTGTATGAGACGCTGTTGCCTATCCCAACAAGTAGCAGGCATAACTCTTTTAAACACACACACACACACACACACACACACACACACACACACACACACACACACACACACACACACACACACACACACACACACACACACACACGCACACACACACACACACACTCCTATGAAAAATTTGGAGATGCACTAGTTCATCTACTGGCATACGTCTGGAAAGTACAAGAAATTCGAGACCCTGTTGAAAACTCATGCATGCCCTAGAAAGACATGCAAGACCATACAGTATTTGTGCAAATGTTATAAGTGGCATTGAATTCATTTACCTCAAATGTTACCATATTTCTTTATCATACGCAAGATATATATTTACTAATAGTGCAGTTTATGTTGTAACATGGTCATGTAAAAAGGATGTTTTGTACATACTGCGAGAAATCTTAGGTTGTATATCCAAGAATATGTTAGAAAAAAAACAATGGATGCATCTGTGGGAGGACAGTTTCAGTACATCCCAGTCTGAATGTGAATATAAAAACATATGAAAATACTAAGCAAGCAATCATGTGGTCCATAAGATGCCTAGCCATATACACCTTTAAGCAGACAAACTTGAAAGTTCTTACCACCTTTTTAAGCCCTTAATAGTGCTCACCTCCGAAATCAGGCAGGGTTGTTCTTGATAACCCTGGTGTAAAATTGTGTTTACCTATCTGGTCATCAAGACTAGCCTTAAAGGTAGTCAAAGTAGTACTTTATTTGACCTGAAGTGGTAACTTATTCCATATGTTAGGAATATTTTGAGTTACAAACATATTCCTCCAACGAATCTCATTTATTTGTTGGTGTAGATTAAGATCCTTATTAGTGTGGATGTTTGTAGATCTAATGGTTTTGTGAAGAAATAAGAGGTCAAATAGGACTGGGTCTTTCGTGGCTCAAAAAGTGAGACACAAGTCACTTTGCAGATTTTAAGATTTATGAGGTTATAGTATAGGTAAACTTTAACATTTGTGAGTGATAGATGTGATTTTTGGAAATTATGGAAAATTACTGGATCTTAACTTTGCATGGTTTAAAAGCCTGAAAAGCCAAGTGATATTTATAACGTCAAGCAGCATTTAGTTTTTTAATGAAGTTTATTTTGTGGACTGATTTATGCATGTGTATATATATATATATATATATATATATATATATATATATATATATATATATATATATGTCTCTATACTAAGTCATGATTTCAAATTAAAATAATTAAGTTGTGTACTACATGCTATTATTGTTTTTAGACTTCATCAAAGTAATTTTAGGTTTTATCATTATTAGAGAGAACTCTGTGTTTACACTGATTAATAAAATGTAGTTCAGTCATTATCTTTGGGGGATTATTCATTCAAACTGAAAACTGCAGTAACTCTGTAGAGTGTATTCCCAGGTCTGAAATGCTATCCTGATGTGTGAACTGTGACATTTTGCATTTAAGAGAGGTTTTTACCTATGTTATGATACTCTCCTTACCCTGCACCATGACCTTTTCTTTTCTCCGTCATTTGACTCTTTCCTTACTCTGTACTGTAGCTTTCTGCTTACTCTGCACCATGGCCCTCTCCTTCTTCTGCATTATGACACACTCTTTAATATGCACTGGGACCCTCTCCTTACTGTATATTTTGACCCTCTCCCTTTTCTTACTCTGCAATGTGACACTATCCTTTCTCTGTACTGCAACCACCTCCTTATTCTGCACTGTGACACTGTATTGTGACCCTCTCCTTACTCTGCACTGTGATTGTCTTCTTACTGAACACTGTGACTGTCTCCATGATCTGTACTGTGACCCTCTCCTTACTCTGTACCATGACCTCTCCTTACTATGCACTATGACCCCCTCATTACTCTGTACCATGATCCTCTACTTACTCTGTACTGTGACCCCCTCCTTACTGAACACTGTGACTCTCTCCTTACGCTGTACTGTGACCCCTTACATACTCTGTACCATGACCCTCTCCTTACTCTGTACTATGACTCTCTCCTTACTCTGCACTGTGACCCTCTCCTTACTCTGCACTGTAACCCTCTCCTTACTGAAGACTGTAACTCTATCCTTACTCTGTACTGTGACCCCCTATTTACTCTGCACCATGACTCTCACCTTATTCTGTACTGTGACTGCCTCCTTACTCTGTACAATGACCCTCTCCTTATTCTGTACTTTGACCCTCTCCTTACACTGTGCTATGACCTCTTCTTACTATGCACTATGACCCCTATTTTACTCTGTACCATGATCCTCTACTTACTCTGTACTGTGACCCTCTCCTTACTGAACACTGTGACTGTCTCCTTTCTCTGTACTGTGACCCCTTACATACTCTGTACCATGAACTTCTCCTTATTCTGTACTGTGACCCCCTCCTTGCTCTGTACTATGACCCACTCCTTACTCTGCACTGTGACCTTCTCCTTACTGAACACTATGACCCCCTCCTTACTCTGTACAATGACTCTCTCCTTACTTTGCAATGTGACCCTTTCCTTACTCTGTACTGTTGCCCCCTCCTTACTCTGCATCATAACAATCTCCTTACTTTGTTCTGTGACACTCTTTTTACCCCATACCATGACATTCTCCTTATTATGTGCCATAATTTTCATTGTACTGTGCATAGAGCTATAGCATTATAGCTCAAGACAAATAGAAATTGTGAAGGATAATATAGTACAACATCGTAATAGTAAAGCTAAACAAGTTTTTATGAATAAGCATCAGACGCATAAACATATGGGTACTTGCAGTGTTGAAAGGAAAAGACATTTTGTGGTGGGTTATAATAGGCATACCAAAGCTTTTGAGAGGATAGTAATGAATAATTGCTATATTTGAAACGAACTTAAAACACTGAAGAATGAGTCTATATTACTAAAGGGAAAATTCAATTCAGTGAATGGCATTTTCGGTTCACTTACATTGAACATGCCATTCGTCGAACTATTCATTTTGAGATCGCAGTACAGTGAAGATCAGGAAATTTGTCCTTTCCCCACTGTAGTGTGATCTCAGTGTTGGTATATATAAAATTAGCGGGGTTGTGGGGGGAGCAGCCCCCCACAAGAGCAGATTTCAATGAACAGCATTTCTGATGAAATACTGTTCACTAAACGTCAAGTGATATAGACCCCTGAAGAAAATATTACTGTTATATCCACAATTTACTTTTAGGAAAGGTAGAAATTTAAAACAAAGACTTTGTTATAAGGATATGAAAGAGAAAGCAGCACCATTATCGCAAAAGAAAGGTACTTTTCCATGTTATAGCTGCAGTTTCTATAGATATATATATATATATATATATATATATATATATAAATATATATATATGAAGAAGTTTCATTTATACATCCAGTTACAAAAGTTGAGTATAAATTTAACACCTTTGCAACATGTAATATGATAAATGTTGTGTATATTGGTTTATGTCAAATGTATAGTGTTCTGTATGGGAAAGACTAATAGAAAATCAAAAGATAGGATTAGTGGCCATTTATCTGATATAAGAAGGGAAGCTTAAACAAAGGTTAAGCATGTTATGGAAGAAGTAATACCCATTTTTAGATTTGCAATTTTTCAAATAATAAAGGAATTGGTAAGAGGGGGAGATATTAGTAATAGAACCAAAGTATGTGAGATAAAATGGATGAATACTCTTGGATATGGCCAGAAACCAGGTCTAAATGGGTTATATAACTTGAGACCCATTTTAAAATCATGTCCTCTGAGGTAATTGTGTGTTCCCCTTTAAGAAGTAATTTTATTAGTGTGATTGTTTTAGTGATGTCATACTGAGCTTATGTAAATGTATGGATTAAACTGGTTTATTTTTGATTTTAACCTGACGAAGCACATTGTGCGAAAGCATTTAATCTTGTTCTTATTAAATATAATGCAGAAATACTCCTGTACTCCTATAGTCCTTTTGAGTCATTGTCTTTTATTTATTTTTGTAATTATCTTGATTTACTGGCTTGGACTAATTTTGCTTTGAGTTATGTCTTTTGAAGTTCTTCTTACTCTGAATCATGACTCTCTCTCTCACCTTACTCTTTGCCATGACACTTTCTCCTTATTCTATACCTTCACAGTCTCCTTACTTTGAAGGACAGATACAAATGTTGGATTTGGGAAGAATGTTTTTGAATGAATTTTTAATTCAGACATGGTTGACTTGTTGCTGACTTCTGGATTCTTACATGTTTGGTTTCAGTTGCATCTTTGATTCTTTCTAGAAAGGATTATTGTTATAATATTGTTGCATAGTTACAGTACATAGCATTATTAAAAAGCTGTTCTGCAAGGCCAAGGAACATGGAGCTCCGGCAGAAGATGTCATTTCACCAATGAGCAAGGATGCCTCTGTATGTGAGGCTATTTCACAACATTAATAAAAAAAAAAAAACATTAGGGAATGGTATATACATATAAAATTGTTCTGCTATTACTCACAGAAGCTACTTTCATATAAAGAATTACAGTCTAATGGCAGTCCATTTTCCAAGTTATTGAAGACTGATGTCCAAGTGTGTATTACCTTGCTAATGCAAAGCCAACTGAGGCCATTTTTACTGACTGAACTTAGACCTTCAGTTACATTGACCATACAGACTTAATCTTAGAAATTCATTGTTATGGCTTCACCTTTTTATCTCTTCAGCTTTCTGTGAGCTACCTTGCTAAGAATACTGTTAATAGCAGAATTACAGGTTCTCATTTATACTCCAGGGCCGTGTATTGGGACAACTTCAGTTGTCTAGTTTCTTAAACACTTTTGTTATATATTTTCCAGATAACCCTTCTATATTGTATGCTGGTGACATGGTAACCTGGGTAACAAAAGGTCTTCTGATGCCATTGGCAATGGCTATTTACAAACCTGATTATAGCATAAATGTTTGTTTAAATCCTTTGGCTTGGCACAGTATTTTGAAAAATGTGAGGCTATGTTGCTTGGTACTCCTAAACATCTCCTTCATATTAATAACATGGATTGTAGTTTCATCTCAGGATAGGTTATTAAATGCCACTAATAAAATCAAATGCCTTGATTTCTGGTTAGACCGCAGTCAATCTCTTTTCAATAGATATAGAGCCTCTTAGAAAAGTGTTGTAAAATTGCACATTTGCTTAAGTTAGATTCAAACAGAAATATAGCAAAGGCGGTAGGGCTGACCTATTTTTGAAGAAGTTCCATCAGTTATAACCCTGGTTCTCTTTGTGAATATGTTTTCTTAGTAGGTGGCAGTAAACAAATGTGGTTATTTCATAGTTCACCTCCACATCAGGAATACCTCTGTACCACCTTGGGTAAAAGCAGACCTGCTGCCAACCTCCTTATGAAAAAAATGCCTTCTGTTCCTTTAACTTTGGTATCTTATAAGATGTCTGTTTTTTACCCTTATTTCCTTACTGAAGTTGAAACCAATCTCATTTTCACTTTATAGGAGGATACAAGATCTCTCATTGTAACCTTACCACTGTATTCTCTGGAAACTAGGAGGTTTCCCTAAAGCCATCTCCTACTAGGTTTTAAAATTATTGAATTCATTACCTGTTCAGATTACAGCATTAACCTTTCTGTTTCAATTTAAAGATCAACTTATTACACACTATAAGGGTTTATTTTCATGTATTTTCTAATATTAGATATTATTGCAAATTCTCTCTTATTCTTAGGTAGCTGAAGTATTATTTAAAACTATGATTTATGGTGTATGAGTATGTATTTTATGGTATGGCTGCTTTTTTAGCAAACTTCTCTCTCAATATTTTTGTTCTTATTGTACATTTTCATGAATATTTTTTCATCTAATTTTCTGTAACAAGTTATTGGTAAAAAGGAACCCTTGTTTCCAATTCACCTACCCAAAATAAAATAAAAACAAACAAATAGTGCAAGATACTGGATATACAATAATACGTCTGGCAATAAAATATTGAAAAATAACTTGTGTACTTCCACTGCTAAAGTATTATTCTTCAAGTCATTTGCAGTAAAGAATCGTATGGAAATGAACTATTAGGACACAATGCCATGAGAGTTTGACATAATCTTTCCCTGCATGGGACTACACAGGAGTCCTGTCATTCTTTATTATACTGGAAGTGAATGCTGCAGTACAGTGAAGTTCAAATGTCTGTCATTCAATGAGGTGGCATGTAGATTGGGATAGAATAACATACATTTTCCCATAATAGGAGTATGGAAGCTACAGAAACATTTGCTTCTCACAGCAGAGGGATTAAAATGGGAAACAGATGGGGTTTGGGCAGATGAGCTATATAGGTTAGAACCTGATACCTAGGAAAGGGTATAGCCACAAAAGGCATTTAATTGCAGAAGGGTGCAGATCATACCTCACAACCATACCAAATTACTCAGTATTTATCGGTTTTGAGGGCAGAACAATGGGGTGCCATGAATTCCAGAGTGGCTCCTTCAATTCCCAATAATTTCCCTTTTTTTTCAAATTTTTTTTCCTCACCTAAGTTTTTGCTGGGGTCATCGTGCGCGGGGGTGTGCATGATGACATCAGCTTTGTGATGCTGACTTCCAGCCAGTCAAAATTCAGTTGAGGGTTCTGGGGTTGGACGGTGTCTGTCTCTGTAGTATGTGTGTGTTTACCTGTCTAGACTACGTATGTTCATATGGCGGCTATTAGTTGAACTTGATTACAGAAGAAGCACTACTGTGTAGTGCAGCGAGCGAGCAAGTGTATTAAACAATAACTAACTACAGCAGCAAGTAGCAGCCGGCCCAGAGTGCAGAGTCCAATCTGGACTGGTCCCATCCTGAATCCCAAATCCTGCCCAGTCAGAAAAGTCAGTATTTTAGCAACATGCACTCCCAGGAATCTGGAGCCAGAGTGGCAGACCCAGACCCAGCAAACCCAGAACCAGAAATCAGGAAGGAAGCCTTGGAAGGACAGGTTTGATCAGGTCACAGGCAGAGCTGCTGCAGGTGGTCGACTCGAAGATGAGAAAATTTATCTCCGGTGGCTCAGGCTGTTCCTCCTCTTCCAGGTGAAAGAAAAAAAGAAA
The DNA here is from genome assembly GCF_019279795.1 of Protopterus annectens. Classification (NCBI taxonomy): domain Eukaryota; kingdom Metazoa; phylum Chordata; order Ceratodontiformes; family Protopteridae; genus Protopterus; species Protopterus annectens. Next base: position 835,701,088 of record NC_056741.1, read on the forward strand.
AAAAACCTGATTGAAATACACAAACTCTCCTCAAAAAGGAGGATATTATTTCTAGTATTTAAAACAATATTCTTAAATGTCAGGCCAATATGGAGTGCTAATAAGTCATTATTAAGATACTTGTAAACAAAAAATATGTCTTCCCTTACCAATCTATATTTGATTGCGAATAACTGTCGCCTTTGCAAATATAAACTTTATGTCTAAAGAAATTCTTCAAGTGAATGATTTATGTACCCTTTTTAGTTTCCTAATAGACTCAACATAGTAGGATCAAAGCACCCCACCCTAATTCAGTGAATAGTAAAGGTCTCTCAAGAAGTAAAATAGCATGTTAATTTAGTAACATATTAGTGATGTATTTGTAAATGTAGATCTGTGACAGTTTCAGTGACGCAGTTTCTGATGGTCAGCTGTTTGCAGGTAGTTGCAATAATGAACAATCATTGAACATATTTTCTCGTTTCATCTGAAACTGACTTTGTCATGCCTTACACGAGTGCTGGTGTTGTTGTGTGGCTCATGCCTTCTGTTTCATTTTACTTGTTTTTCCTATAGTACTCATTTTTCCTGTGTGTGATCTCACTTCCTTTTCTTATGGGTGCCAGGATTATTGTGTTTGGTATGGCATAACCTGTCACACCCTGTTGTCATTTGGAACACTTCCAACATTGTGTATGCTTTTAGTTGTGCTTTCCATCCAGTTTATATTGTCTAAGACAGTACCTTCTATCTTTTATAGTTTCAAGGGCTTGTAAATATAAATGCAAGTACACATGTTGACTGGAAAATAGGCTTATTTTATTATTTTTTTTTTGGTTATGGATGACTGTGACGGAGGGATTGGGGATACTTCTGCACAAATCTGCCTCTGGGGAGGCAAACATTAAGAAAATGCATTTATAGTTAATTTTGGTATGTTAATTACAGAGGCAATGTTGTAACCTGAGGCTGCTGAAACTAAAAAATCATGGCTTGAGTAGGCTATGGACTGAATGAGCTGAATGGCTTCTCATATATATATATAGGAACAGATACATTACCATAAAAGTAACTATTTGTATAAATGTCTACAACAATTCTTGATGTATGCATAACTAAGATTTATTAAACAGTCAAGCAGTATATGCTGGTCATAAAACATAGATTATATCTTAAAAAGTTAATTTCTATCCCATTGTTTATTGTTTGTCATTTTAATGATAGAGTGGCAAGTGTACTGGTTTCAGAAGTGGTAAATGACTATTGACATAGCTGCCAGTCCTCTTTTTTGGATCTCCTCCTTCATGGATCCATACTTGACCACAAGTCCTTAATGACTAGTAATTTAAAGTGATTCATGTAATCACCCTTAACCCCCCCTTCCCCTCATAATAAAATACATAAAGCAAAATGCAGAGCTCACCATATGAGCCTGTTATTCAGAGTTAACTAACATTCTAAATTGTTCTGGTTATATTTTGTGTTGTTTAATATTTTGTCTGTTCTTCAATTTGCATTTGAATGTTGGTATCCCACAATTCCACTGGAGTGGGTGGGTTACACAATTATCTATGCAAATGTTATATCTATGCAAATTTTGTTAATCAGCATTCAGATTTTTGGCCAGTTGTACTTTTCATGGCTCTTTGCCCAGATTTTTGATATTTACACTTTGAGAGGTATGGTGTAGATGGGTGCATGGTCCACAGTTGTACAGGTGGGAGGCCAATATCCAGTCTTTCCAAGACTATTACATATGCAGTTGTCTGATATCGAGATAAAGGCCATCCCAAAACCAGATAGTTCAGAAGCCCTAAAAGAAGATAGCCTAAAGCAAAGTCAGAGAAATAGGCAAAGAAAGCCTTGACATTTGATGTGGATTAAACTGGAGATAACTGTGAATTACAATAATTAAATTAACCATTTATGACTTGTCATTTAAGTATGAGAATGTTTATCCGAAAGTATCTGAAAGTTTTATTAAACTTGTATGCTGTATTGAGTAGTTTATTTTGGTCAAGATGTGCTTTAATTTATAAAAAGCAGCCTATTTGTACTCTGAGAAAGCCAAAGATTTATAATAATGAAAGAATGATGGTGAAAATACACGCTGTTTGAGGGAAATGTCAGTAAGACTGAGCAGTAGTGCAAGTTATGCTAGGAAACCTGAAGAAGACAGTAAATGATAGTAGAAGAGAGCAGAGTGAAGAAGATGTCATAGTGGTGGAGTAAGAGTAGAGAAGATGTGATAGAATGGGATTGGTAGAAAATACTAAGGTAATCATAATGGATAGGATGTGATAGGAACACCTTCCTCCAGTTATATATAACTGAATATTACAGATAGTACAGTGTGGATGAAATGGAGATTCTAGATGTTTGTATTATGAGATTTGATTATGTTAGGAACAAGTACATGAGGCATCGTTAGGTAGGATTCTTGATCTGGGATCTGGATTTTGTATAACAGGCTATTTCATTTGGTTTGGTATGGGGTGATTCACTATGACTTGTGCAGTATACCTCAGTTCTAAGTGTTTTCAAAGAGATAATTGAGGGGGCAAGTGATCTTGGGCTGTAGTCTGAGAAATCTTGAAAGACATGGCTCTAATGGGCTAAAAATTAGTTAAGACCTTTTTGTGGCTTTAGCTGGGATTCTTTTTTTTTACAATCATGAAACAGAAGGTTGGTGTGTATAGGGGGCTCTGAAAGCTAATGGTAGTGGATATTATTAGATGTAGGCCTGAGGCAGAATTTAGAGAATTCTGCAAGGATGACTGCTGGAGTATGGATAGCGTAATCTCTTAATGGATTTTTGTAGGGTAAGTGTCTTATTGATATACCTATACTCCATTGAGACATATACAACTGAGTTGCCATTGATCAAATTTTGAATATTGCAGTACATTTTACCTCAGTTAGCTGGACTGTGTGAGCTGGTGATGCACTTTTGGTGTTTTTTTAATTTCTTTTCTTTGTTTGTTTCCTTTTTATTTATTCTCTGTTGACAGAGTTACCCATACTAGGCTAGAGGCCACTTTTCAGGGGATACCCAAATCGGTATATATACGAATAGGGAAAATTTGGTCAAGGCATCGGGAAACTTGTCATCCTCTTTTTGATTGGTGCCATATGATCTTTTACATGTACATGAGCTGTCATCAGTGCAAGCAGATGGGATCCCTGCTTAACATCTCATCTGAAGGATAAATTTGTCCTTTTCCACTATACAGAGACAGTGGAGATGGTGTATATCAGTTGGAGTGGGTGGGGGCCAATCTCTTTCAAAATAAGCCTCTCTTCTGTTATATTTTAATGTTCTTCACATTACACAATTTGGTACGGAATATTTTGGAAACCGTAACCTGTTATTTTATAACTGAACAGGATGTAAGGAAACCACATGCTGTGACTTAATTAACAAAGTTTCACACTGATGTTCAATCATAAATAAGTGTTGCAGAAGCCTAAGTTAAATGGCCATTCTGCAGTTAAGGTGTTAAAGAAGTGCAATGAAAGGGAAATGCTAATATGATGAAAGGGGAATGTTAATGCAAGGAGTGACTCAGATTTTTCAACCCACCTTTTGAAAGGAAATAAAAAATTCTGTTCTACCTCAGCTCCTTTTTTCAATCAGCCATTCAAGCAACAAGGTGTCAATTAACAGAATTTTCAGAAGAAATAGCAAAGAGGCCCTAAAAAGAAATGAAAAGTCACAGAAAGACAAGGGAAGTCCTTTGAGTCAGTGTGACTATCTGTGTATGTAGGCTATCCCTATCATGCTCTGGCAATCTCTCCATCTCTCTGAGACTTCATCTTTCTTTATGGTACCAGATTGTTAAAGACAGAAGAGTTCTAAAAGTAATTCATCGGGTTACACTTGGCAATTTGGAATTCTTCACCTCTTTCCCAGGGGGTTCTTCCTTGTGAACCAGGTTGCTGTCTTTTCTCCCATACTGTATCAGATACTGACCCAGGAGTTATAGAAACTGCAACTCTTTGCCACTTGGGTAAAGGTTTTTATTCAGGAATTTTTTTTTTCTGGTACCAAAAAGGAAAGACTATTGGATGTCTGTACTGTGCAGTAGAATGTGCAGCAGGAGGTGAAAACACTGCTAATAGGAAATCATATATGTGGAAGTTTAAATATTTTTAGTTGGTGTCAGTGCAAGAACCAGTGCTCTCTTCAGACCTAGCTGCCTCTATTTCTTGATTATTTGTGGGAGTTGCTGTCCTCCAGCATTCTTTCCTCTGTGAAGTTGCATTTGTTGTTCATTTCTGATTATTTGCTCTTTGAACTCTTCCCCTCCTTTTCTAACCATGCTCAGCTCAAGACAGTTTTTGAAAGGAGTGTTGTATATATAACCACGTAGATGTGTGGCTCTCCTTGGAATCTCAACTTTGTACTTGAAAAGCTTACCCTGTCTACATTTGAACCGGGTCATCAGGCTGAACTAAAGTTTTTAACATGGAATGCTGTTTTACTCATTTTGCTGACATCTGCTATGAGAGTATCTGAGTTACAAGCACTTATGGTGAGTCAGCCCTACCATATTTTTCACAAGGGTAGGTTTTTTTGAGAACTACTCCTTTTATACCTAAAATGGACTCAGTGATTACTTTAAGACAGATTGTTTACCTCTCTGTCTTCTTTCTTGAACCCAGTATAAGGGAGAAAAGAATATTTACACTCTGGATGTCCACAGGCAGCTAAGCTACCACCTAGATAAAACTTAGGTCATCAGGAAAGCTGACCAGTGTTTGTCTGCTATGAAGGTGGGAGGAAAGGATAACCACTAGTGCCAAAGCTGACCGTTACTTTTTGTTACACTAACCATTACAACCACTAACAGGCAGGGTTAGGGCCAATTCCATAAGGGTTTTGGCTTCTTTGGTGGCTTTCTGGAAAGGAGTGGACTTGAAAAGCATTCTAGAGGCAGGGACATGTTCCCTTGTGCACACTTTTACAAAGTGCTATACACTAGATTCCTTTTCTATATCCAGAACAAGGTTTGCTATGACCATTCTCTAGGGACTCCTGGAGTCTTATTTTATTGGCCTCCCCTATTAGTTTTCTAAGCTACACATTCAAATTAGGCTTCTGCAACAGTGATCTATGATTTAAGATGGTACAGATGTGTGAGTAAACTTACCATGACAGTAGATGTTCTAATAGATCATTGTTGCAGTAATCTTCCCTCACCTAGCCTCCTGTTTTGCTTGTTTTTTCTTTTGCAATGCCAGGATATTGCATTTTCACTCTTTTGCACACTTTACTGTTGTGTTTGTTTCCGAGTATTGTTCTGTCAGGGATTTTGCTTCCCTCATGGGCAAAAATGCTCTGAAGCTGTTTGCTCTCCAGCTGTCCTTATGTGGAGCTCTTATTGGACTATTGAGAGTTGGAGCAGATGGAAGGCAGGTTTTAGCTTTGAAAGCTGGCTGGTCTTCAGGAGTAGGACACATTCAGCTTAGGCTACCCTACAGTGATCTATTAGAACATTTACTATAACACTACATTTGCTTATACAACCTGCACATGTCTGATTATTCTGGAGTTGTGATTGTCATGCATGATGATATGCTCCTTTATGTCTTCTTTTGGCTAAATTTTTAGGCAGATGAATTTCTCTCTGATCTTTTGGCTAAATGTTTAGGCAGATTAATTTCTCTCTGCTTTATAATGGAGGGGGTGCTGGTTTGTATTGTTTCTAAGCAGAGTTTCTGATTTTGTACAGAATTCTTAATCTTCTGGTAGCAGAATATATTATTTTTCTTCTATGAGTCACATGACTTTGTGGAAATGTTTATTTTATTGAAATAGGAGGAAATCTGCTCATTGTGATGCTAGTATGAGGGTAATACATTTGTAATGATGGTTTTTCCAGTTGATTATTGTTAATTTAGTTGCAAAGTTGTAATACATGTCTAGAGTTTAGGTTTAAAGTTAATTAGTTTCGGGTTGGGATGAAAGGTTGAGGTTAAAGTGACATGACAGTGATCACTTAGAGATGGAGGAAGTATAGAGAAGGATGTGGGTCTGTTTGGGGTGTTGATAATGAGATAGTTTGGGAGTGAATGATTGCCTGATTTAAAACTGGGTCTTTTAGAATCTGTTATGAGTTGGATGAAACCCTTGTCAGTAATGTAGTCCTCAAAATTATTTTAACCAGGATCTAGGACTGTAAAATCAAAGTCTCCCAGAATGACAATATAATTGAATGGCTTGTAAATACGTCACATTTCATTTGTAATGTTTTGGAATTTTACTTGGTTACTAGGAGGAAGTGCTGCTATTTCACAGTGAATGTTGAATTAGAGTCAGGATCTTTATCATTTGTTGTGGTGTAAAGCCTTTTAAAGGAAGTTTCATTAGTAAAATATTTCTCCCACTTACTCTTTCCATGGCAAGCATTAAACACAAACCCCGGAATTTAACAAACTTCCGTGCAAGAATAACTTATTCTTGCATGGAAGGGACCGTTCCTGTGCAGCATGGCAGTGCACCATGCATATTCATGAAGGCACGCTGCCATGCTCTAAAACAGACACGTTCTGTGCATGAACGCGTGGGGTGTGTCTGAGAGCAGTGCTGTCAGTATACAAATCCCCTGCACTCCATAATTGCCGTATGACAATCTAAATATAGCGAGAGTGTCCTCAGACACCATTACTTGTCAACCGGATAAGTAATCTGGACAAAACCATGGACAAATGTGAGATATTTCTCTCACAAATGTATAAAGTCGATAGAATGACAGGCTTCATATTAGCATGAAGCCCACAAAGGGTATGAAGTGTAAAACTCAAATGTTTCTCATTATTTCCTAATGCAGTCCCTAATGCTCTGCCAGTAATCTGCCAGAAAGCCACAATTGTATGAAAAATGGACCAAAAATATAAGGCAAATATCTGGGCATTCTGTGACAATCTGTACAGTTGATAGGTATGGCAGACATTGTTTGTGTCCGTGGAGCATACCTCTCAAATGCAAAGCCTGTCATGTCATCACCGTTTTGAAAGCACAGCCCCTCATAGATAATGTTGCAGAAATCAATGTGCATACCCCTACAATACAAAAATAAAACACAAGTTTAATTGTTTTCAGTCTGCAATAACATTTAAGCATAGCTGAGTGGGTGTGTGCATCACACAGCTCTGCTCAGCCTGGCTTACACATCATAAGGAGCTAAATAGGTATATATTTCACAGCATAGCAATGTGGAAATAGCGAAGTGATTAGAGTGTTTGTTTTGCAACTAGTCATTCCCAGTTTGCTTACCAGTAAAGCTCATTAACATTTTACATGTGAAAGCAGTACATAATTTATTTTTTTAATAATTAGGTAGTAAATAACATATATTTGTCAACTAAAGTAGTATAGCAGGTCCAGATGTGAGGTGTCAGAGTAATAAAGTTGTGAAACCCCCATATAAACACAAGTGCCCCATAAAGTATAGTCACACAAGAATAAATGTAATGAAAGCACATTGGGGGATGTCAGGGAAGGTAAACAAAATTATAATAGGTCAGGAATGATGAATTAATCCTATACAGTTGATAGTCCATAAAATAAAACATAAGCAATGCTAAGCATTGCACAGCTATGCTGACCGGTTGTAAGCATTGCTTAAATATGAATGCTAAGCAATGAGTAGCCCAGCTAAGTGGATTTGCCCATTGGTAAGCAGTGCTGAACATGCCTGTTTAAGCACTGCCAACCTTAGGTAATCAGCTTTGGCCGTAGCTTAGCTTAGCTCAGCATATTCAAAACCATCCAATCACAGAAAAGGGTGGGAAATCTGCTATATTTAAACCTCACAGACAGGAATACAGCTCATAACTGGTTGTAGCTCCCCACTGTAGGCAGTATGGCAGGTGTCAGAGAGGGCATGCACTTTTGGGTGCAGTGCTGGGGCATACAGGAGTCTAAGGCCATGGTAGGACTCCTTGTTAAAAACCATGAAATGAGACTGCTGCAGAGCCAGTACCAAGGCTTCCAATATAAACAGTGGCCTGAGAAAGTCTCACCCGTGACCTCACTAGTGCCACTGGCATCCTTCGGACTGGTGAGCAGGTCCAGCACCACTATGCTGACTTGAAGCGAAGGAAGAGGGACCTCCTGGACCAGTGGGTCCCCAAGCACAGCAGAGGGGTGATATACCTGGCATGTGTAAGTATTCATATCAATAACTGTTTACCAAATTCCAGCCTGTATATGTGATAGATAGGTATGCATAAATGTTTCTCTATCTTCTTTAAAGCTCCAGCTGAGCGGGCTGCGAACCAAGAAGCCCATGCCAGCAGGTTGCAAAGGCTGCATCGTGAGGCTGGTGAGTAGCAATCTAGCTTGTGGTATTCATACCAAATAAATATAAAGGAGTAGAATGTCACCTGACAGTATTAAAAATGGGTATGGTTTGTACTGAACAAACCAGACAATATTACAGTAATAGTCTCATATAGGTTATATATAAATAAAACTATAACTGCCTGCCATTAAAATTCAAAACTCTGTGCTGGTTGTGTTTACTCTGGTATGGTATGAATTGAAATGTGTGCAGGTTAGGCATAGCAACTATAGCTCTGAAAGCATTAAACAATCAAGTCACATCTGACAAAGTTAGTGCCTCTGTAAGACACGAGATTAACTGATATGAAAAATTTCATGCACCAAGATCTGATATTTGAATAGTAATGTTGTGTTAACCACTGTTTTCCACACTGTGCTATGTCAAAAGGTATGTATAGGAATGTATGTATAAGAATGTTTTAATTACAAGGTCAGATTGTACAACAAAAAGAGAATGAGACAGAAATCATTCAAGGAACTGACAGCAGTTTGTCAATAGTGCCTTCTGATGAAACACAAACTTGTTGTATTTTTTGCAGAAACAGCCATGGTTTGAATCCTGGGAGTGGTAATAAGCTGTATGCATAGCTTCAACTAATATTTTGTGAATATGTGTAGAAACAGTCAGGTAGTGTTAACAAACATTCCTCCCACAGGTCTTCCAGGTAAGAGAAGGTATAAAGTAGCTATAAGAAGGCTGTAGTTATACTATGTCCAGCACCTATTGTCCAACCCTAAAATTGCAAATGAAAGCAAGATAAGTACATACACCAAGTGGTCTCTCCCAAGAAATATTCAAAAGTGCCATGCTGTGAAAGCTACTGGTCCCTGCTACCAACAACCAGAGTGGCCGACAGAAATCAAAGCCATGTATGGCAGTAGCACACACACACACACACACACACACACACACACACACACACACACACACACACACACACACACACACACACACACAAAGAGTATGTGTACATATGTAACCCTAAAAAATAAAAAACACCGCAACTGCACAAAAACAGAAAAACTATGTAAAATATACGTGAAGAGAAGACTCAATAAATGACTGCTATTACACAATGAATAAGTTTAGTGCTTTCATTCACTTTAATAACATGAACTTCTTCAGAACTTTAACAGCACATCCACAGACATTCTTCACTTAAATACATTTAAAATATCAACAGAAACCAAAAACTGAAGGTACCAATGTAGATCAAGTCATATATCCAATGTGAAAACAAATATAGTAGTCCAGTGTAGTAAAATCACACAAGTAAAGTTTAATGGTAAGTGCTTTCACAATACAACTAAGGATTGCTTCATCAGACAACTGAATAAAATTACTGGTCAAATTTTAAAATGAGTCCTATTACAAACACACCAATCAAAATGCATTGTTCACAGAAAGGACCCTCCCCCATATAACAAATCAATTAGTCTTTACTCATAAAATGTGCCTAACCAAATGATAAAAAATGCATACAAAATATATACAAATAACGTATTACTTATATAAAGCACAAAATATACATTATATAAAATTAACATAATGCAATGCGAGCATGTGTAAAAAGTGCATTCAAGGGCATTACCTAAGGGGACATGTTTTGAGTATCGGTTTCAAGGGAAGGAGTCATTAAGACCCAGTCCCCTATGAGCTCCCAGTCTCAATATCCATTCTATCTTGGCGCATTCCGTCCTATTAACAAAGTCCCCTTGTCTAACGTTTAACCTTTGTATGTGCAAAACTTGAAAAACAAAGGTATGCTCATCCCCCTTAGCCATAGTGTTTTTGGCCAAGGCACTATAATCCAGTCTTTTTCTGGTACAGTATACATGGTCACGTATATGTTCCCTAAGCCTCCTATTGGTCTTACCTACATAATAACTAAAGAAGACCACACAATGGTCTAAATATATCACATTGGAGGTGTTACAGTCTACTCATACCCTCAGTTCCCAAAGATATCCTGTTTCTGGGTGCCTAAAAATCTAGGCTGATCTATGAAAGGACACTGAGCACAAGACCCACACTTGCGTGTTCCAAATGGATCAATCTGCAGGGTGGCCTGGTCTCTAGGATAGCAAAGTTGTTGTTTAAGGCTTCTCATGTTTGTAAAAACAAATTTTGGTCTATTGATTGTTGCACTTAAACACAGTCACATTTAAGTGCAACAATCAATGGAGCACAAAGTTACACAGAAAGCCATGTTATTGTCCAGCTTATTTGCATCATAAGAGCATGCATGCACCTCATGTCTTTTCAAATATTATCGAGGGACAGGCAATGAGGTTGTCCCATTTATGCTGTGAGGAGATGGATTATACTATGGAGCTGAATAGCTTAAAAGAAAGTTTCCAGAAGAGAGGATACAATGAACGAGATATAGAAAGAGCATGCCTCAAGGTTCAACAGCAGAGGAAATGGAGAGCCAAACCTTATTTTTCCCCTCCACCAGTGGCTGTTGATCATACAGCTAGTGATCATGCTGGGGTGGGTTTGGTCCCCATGGTTATACCCTATGCTGCCAATTTTGCATGGTATAAAAATTTAATAGAGAAAAACTGGCATATTCTATTAGTGGATGATAAGACAAGGGAGTTAGTGGGAAATAGATGAAGCCCACGATATGTGGGTCAAAGCGCTCAACTTTTTACATTTTTTGCATAAAGAATTTTTCTAAACACTTGTGTGGAGTTCGAACAACTTTTTTCACCCAGATTTGGACTTTTGTGGTTGTGAGCAGTTTAGCGTTCACTAGCGTTCTGTGACCGCTGTTTACTATTTCATGATTAACAATTACAAACTTTTAAACCAAGGCACTCTCTAAAAACTGCAATCTAATAGTGACGTCTATCATTTAAAAAGCGTTTAACATTCAGAGTGCCATTTAAACCAGGAAATACTTCTGCATTAAGAAGAGCCTGCCATCTAAGTTCTTTGATTTCCAAGGCAGTACTGAAATTATCAACAAACGGTGTCATATTTATACAATCCAGTACAAAAAAAGACAAATTTCTTAAAATGAGAACATTCCATAGTATGATTAGCTAAGGCGTAGTTGATATCCTTGTTTCTGATGGCTAGACAATGTTCATATAGTCTTTTATATAAAGCCCTAATGGTTTTGCCTACATAAAAATTGTGACATGTGGTGCATGTAACTAAATACACTATGCCCCAACTCTTGCAGTTAAACCTACCTTTATTAGTGATCAGTTTTTGAATGTGAGAAAAATAGATACTTTTGGAAGAATCAATGTATCTACATTGTTTACATTTATGGCAAGGGTATGTGCCTACAGCTCCTTTAAAGCTAGAAGACACTATATGATTTTCCCCTATCTCTAGCATATATTTGACACTAGCTATTTTTTTATAAATAAATGTTGGATGATCACCAACTATCTTAGCCAAATCCCTATTGCCAATAATAACCTTCCAGTTATTGCAGATGATCTTCCTAAAGTCCTGAGAGTCTGCACAAATGGAGATAGCAAAGGCACAGTCCATTTTTGTATTCTCCCCTTGATTTTTGACTTTGGGGGTAAAGCCACTAACTAAAATTGGTTGAAACTTGTCCGCTCTATGGTTGAGTATCTCAACCTTAATTTTTTTCAGTTTACTGGCACTGCAGTTGTTGGAACATGGCACTGTCGTCCACTGTACTGTACCTAGGCCACTGAGACACAACCATCCAGGCCTACATGCTGACCACTTCCAGGCAATATTAAACACACAACAAACTTACCACATTGACACCTGCATATTGTACACATGCAACAATGTAGATTGGGACAGCTCTGTGCTCCAGTAATATTACTCCTCAAACTTACATGTTACTGCATTTCTACATGGGATTGTGGGGGGGGGGGGGGTGCACACCTGAAGACTTTAAACATTTGCAATGACTGTACTGGTACTCATGCAGAAAGGAGGCATATCAGTAAAGTACACATGTTAGATCTTAATGGCAAATATTTCAGTTTCAGACTTCTTACTCCTCAGAACTGAAATGCAACTGCCAGACCTGTTGTAGTATGTCTGTGTAGGTCTGGTGGGGGGCTGTTCACCATTGCCATCATTTGGAGGCCTTAGCCCGCCCTTTCTTTATGGTCATCTACACCTGTCCTGCTGGTTGAGGCTGGTGGTGGGTATGTGACCCTCATTGATATCCATGTGTGTGACCTATTGACACCCACAGTTATTTGTGGCATCACATGTAATGCGGTGGTTGTTGTCACCTTGTATAGTACAGCCTAGTATGTTGACACCAGTATTTGTTATGACTTTTCTGATGTCCCATATAGCTGTCTGCTGCTATCCCATTCAGCCACCCAATTCCCTTGCATGCTTGCATCCATATCATACATACAAGTATGAGAACATACTACTCCATTCAGTAACTGATAGGAAGGGTGACTTACCTTGTTGCTGGGCCAGTACTGAGGATGGTGCTGGAGGGCTGACTATGTAGGATGCACATAATACACTCCATATACATGGTAAAGCACACGTAGTGTCATGTTTGGCATCCCTTTTACTGTATGTGCAAGTTGGAGAGAGGTATCAGTCCCTGGGTCCCTACAGTGTCAGAGTGTGTGTGCTATGCATTGCCTCTTTGCCAAGGCATGGGCATACTGGGCTTGCCTCCTTCTGCTTACAGGGGCAGGCTCAGGTTGTTCCTCCTCCGTGTCCCTCTGTGCCTGTGCTGGTCTTGGCAATGGTGGGGGGCTGGGTGGCCCTGCTCCATGCTGTTCCTGCTGCAGCTGTTTCCACTAGGTCATATTGTGTAGCATGGCACATACTATGAACATTTGTGTACGTAAACCTGGAGAGTACTGCAAGGTCCACCGGATATGTCAAGGCTGCGGAACTGTGACTTGAGCACCTGAAACACATGCTCTACAATGGTCCTGGTTTGTGCGTGTGCTTCATTATGGTGTTCTTGTTTGGGTATGTGTGTATTTCTGATGGGTGTCATCAGCCACGGCTCCAGTGCATAGCCAGCATGCCCCACTAGATGACCATATGGGATGTCCCCCCTGGCAAATGCCTGATACAGCTGTGAGCAATACCAAGATGTGGGATTCATGATAGCTTCCAAGGCTGCCAGCACACACATTTATGATAATGCCCCGGGCATTGCACATGACCTGGCAGTTGATGGAGAGGAAGCCCTTGTGGTTTATGTAGACCCTACCCCACTCACCGAGTGGTGCTTTGATGTGGATGTGCATGCAGTCTATAGCACCAGCTACCTCAGGGTATTCTGCTATATGGTGGAAGAGATGCACACATCTTGTCAATGCCTCACGGGTGGTGGGGAACTATATGTGCACATTGGCATGTGGTGTCATGGCATCCAGGAACTGGTGGAGTACCCTGGATGCTGATGCCTGTGAGACCCCCATGATATCCCAGTTGGTCTTTGGAAGGTACCTGTGGCTATTATTCTTAAGCCTACATATATCTTGGTATCCAGTGGGATGGGTTCCCCTCTTAGTTCTGTGTATGAGGTGTGGCTGGCACAGCTCAACAATTTGCTGTAGAATGTCCCTGTCCACCCTATAGCGCTCCACTATCTCCAGCTCATGTAGGCCCTGGTAGGTTACCCTGGGTCTGTACACTCTTCTCCTCCGCACTGTGGGTCGGTTGTCAGCATTCTCCTCCTCACCACCCTCAGTCTCTAGCATATATTGATGGAGTAAAGCAGCTGCCACTTCTAGCATTTTTAGTTAGTTTTGCCAGTTAAAAATCCCCCATCTGTGTACATACACCGGTGGTGTAGAGTTTGTGGAAAAAAAACAGTCTGTAGTCCTTCCCAGTTCCTCCCCATTTAAGCCCTGAGGCGCTGCACATACCCAGTGCTCAAATGTAAACAGAGCTGCCATTTCCTCTTTTTTTTTTTGTTTAAAACCCGGTGTGCAGCTCATACACCCATTTAGGTTGTTTACGCACTGCTCAGGCACATCTAACACACCCCCTTCCTTAGCTGTGCTTAGCTAAGGTCAAACACGGGCCACAGAGTTATAATGAGCTTACAGCAAGCATGCACACCCCCTTATGAAGTTATTCAGCTCTTACACTTGCACTGCTGTATTGCTGCACCTACATGGTTAGGTTAAAGCTGACACTTTGAAGAAATATGTGATTCAGTATAACTCCTCTCATTTGCATATCCCAGTGTATAGGTCGTTAGTTACTGCACTAACATGGACTCTTTCTCCTTGACAACCAGTACTCCCTGGTATTGTTTACATTCTGCATGCCATTGACTATAATGGCAAAATGCAGAATTAACTTAAAATTGACTTTTCTCATTTTTTTTTTGTTATTTTCAGCACGATCCCGTTTGCACGCTGCTGCCCTATGCTTAAATAGCAAAGATCAGCCAAAAAATAAAAGTTTAATTTTCATAATAATTAATCACTTTTTAATGCCAATGGCCTTGTATTTGGCCATTGGCATGTCTAATGTACATAATACATGCTTTTCCACAAGCTGTCATGCCTCCGTTTTGTCAGTTGCAGAAATGTACTCATTTATTTTCTGAATACATTTCTGCACTGACACTGTTCTAGCACAGATACCTGGCAGGTTGGTGAATTGCAAAATCACCTCATCTTTCTGGTTTTCCATGCTAGAACAGTCTTATATAAGGTGAGAATGGCTAGAAGTTATTAAAATGTATTTAGCATACTATCTACATGTAGGAGATCTGTTATAAAAGATGCCTTGTTTGTTTACATTGTAAAGTAAGGGGGTTAAGGATTACTTTCTATGTGGCTTCATACTAGGATAATTTGTGTCCAATGTTTTGGCTCCCTCATACCCGACCATCATTTTGCTCCCAGGTCCTTTTCTCATGTGCCAGGTCTACTGAACCTTCCCAACCTCCCCTGGACTTCCTCTGATCTCATTTGGAGTGAGAAGATTGGAGTATCCTGGGATAGTGTCACACTGCTAAAAAGGTCCTATTTCCCGTCTATTCTCCAGCTGTCCTCTGTGTGCACCCAGTAACACCAAGTGAGTAGGACTTGAAATAAGTGTCAGCTCTGTACCACTCCTCACTTCCACAAGAAGCTGACATCAGCTGGACTGCCCAGCACACCCACAGAGAGCACTGCATGGTTGTTACCCCAATCTTCACCATGAAATAAAGCTATGGAAGTGTGCTGCAAGCATGCGCTACCCCCCCCCCCACACACACACACACTGGATAGGTTCATGCATCCTCCCTGCCTGCAGTGTCAAATATCTGAACTATTATACAAACATAGTACCCCTGGGCAGTCAAGGTTTCTTTTTTCTACACTTGATGCATACTGGTGTCATAATACTAGGAGAACATTGATAAGTGTGGTCAGCTTTATTGCAAAACTAAGGAATTTGGTTTTAAATGTGGAAGTTGGAGTGCTCATAGGGTGAACTACCCCTGGGTAAGTGGTATAACAGGCATTTAAAGTAGATGTAATAATGGAATTTAATGGAACTAAAGATCTATTTCTCACACTTGACATTTTTTGTAGCCAACCTTTTGTGGGTAATATGTCTGCAGAGGTAATTGTATTTTTTATACTGTAGGACTGAGTTTAAATACAGATTTAATTTAACTGAACAATTTCTGGGGTTGGATGTCTGACAAGAAGAGCCAAATTTTGGCAAGCTGTTTTATTGCTAATGGCTTGAAGGCTGAAACAGAAATCCTTGAGGTGTCTTGTTAGGCTGAGGGTTGTAATTATTTAACAGCCTTTTCTTTTTAATTCTTTTAATGCCTATTGCAGAAGCTGATTTTGTCATAGTAGACATTAACAAGACTGGGCAGCCACTGTGGTGCAGCGGTTACCATTGTCACCTCACAGCAAGAGGTTCTTTGGTTCGATCCTTGGCTGGGGTGTTTTCTGTGCAGAGTCTGCATGTCCTCCCTGTGGTCGTGTGAGTTTCCTCTGGGTGCTCCGTTTTTCTCCCACATTCCAAAGACATGCTGTAGGTGGAATGGACACTCTAAATTGGCCCTAGGTGTGAGTACGTGCATGTGTGTGCCTTCTCTGGAAGGTGGGCGCCGGGCTGGCAACTCGACACTGTAAAACTCCACTGCCAATCATGAGCGGACAGGTGATCCACTGTTCCCTAACTGGGAAAAGCCGAAAGAAGAAGAAGGCATTAGCAAGGCTACCGTTATAATTAAAATTAATGTGAGGGAAGAGCTGAATGATGCTACAGATGCTGCAGCCACCCACAAATAATAAGAAAACAATGTTTAGGTAACACACAAACTGGCTCAAGGACAGAACCCACATGGTTAGAATTGCTGGAGCCATGTCAAACTCCAAACCAGTTACAAGTGGCGTCCCACAAGGCTCAGTCCTGGGACCTCTTTTGTTTGGTATATATTTCTCGGAGGTACAGGCTAACATGGAAGGACTGTGGCTGACCAAGTTCGCAGATGACTGCAAACTGGGTGCCATAATCAACTCTCCAGCCGACACAAGCATCCTACAAAAGGTTCTCATAGAAACAGACAACTGGTGCCAGAGCCACGGCCTCAAGCTAAATGGCAAAAAGTGTATAGTCATCCCCTTTGGCAAAAACAAAGTGCCCACAAATTACCACATAGGTGGCAATCCATTAAGTACGGAAGAAGTAATTAGGGACCTGGGGACCCAAGTTGATAGCAATCTCTCATTTGACAACCACGTGACCAAAGTGGTTAGAAAAACATTTTATATAGCCTACCTAATCATGAAGGGATTCACATCTAGATCAGGGGAGGTCATTGTGCCTCTCTACTCATCCCTCATCAGGCCCATAATTGAGTACAATGCCCCTTTTGGGATGTACCTTACCAGACACCTGCAGCAACTGGAAAGACCCCAAAAGTACCTCACCAAGAGGATCCTAGGGCTCAAACAGATGCCATATGCTGCCCGGTTAAAGAAACTCCAGCTCTACTCAGTGGCATACTGCCTGCTCAGAGGCGATCTGTGCCTGACGTATAAAGCCATGTCCAACCCGGAATTAATGGACATACTGCACCTCAGAAAATCCAAATCCCATCGAGCTACGCGCTCGATAGACTTGAACCTCAGCATTGAAATACATAGGACATGCTGGAGGGACAGATTCATAACCCAAAGGCTCCCTTCACTCTGGAATAAAATCCCAGTCCAGGTTAGGCAGAGTCCCTCATTGACTCTCTTCAAGAGGAATCTTGATGAGTGGATGGGAGATAGTAGGTTTACCCCGGGTATCACTTCTGTGTCACTGTTAGACAGAGGCACAGTATACTAACCTCGAAAAAGGGCATAGCAAAATTCATTTAAAATGGGTGGTGAAAGCCAAACACACTCTGGCTAGGCTTATAAATGCCCTAGGGCAGATAGCCTAGTATGAACCTATGAACCTATGAACCTATATTTTAGAACTAAAGCATTTGTTTTTTTCTATCTTTGCTTTACCCTTATTTTTAATTCATCTTTTTTTACTCTCATTGTGAAGCAAAGTGAGCCATGACTCAAGATACTGCTAAAAAGTAAAATTTTTATTTTCACTTTTCTGATTGCATATATTAGCCCTAACTTTATGTATTGTGAATATACTACAATCAGTGATAATACTAATGCTATAAATGGCTGGTCACATTGTTTTATTTGGAAATTTCTGCTTGCAATATGTTAATTAAAAGACATGATACTTTGCATGAAAGAGATGTCCTATTATTATATATCACAGGCCTAAAGCAGATGCCCTATACTGACCGTCTAAAAAAACTCCAGCTATACTCCGTTGCATATCGTCTACTCAGAGGTGATCTCTGCTTAACATACAAGACCATGTCAAACCCAAAGCTGTTGGACATGCTACACTTAAAGAAATCCCATTCCCTCAGAGCCAAACGCTCCAGGGATCTAAACCTTGTCATCACAATTAACAAAACATGCTGTAGGGATAGGTTCCTGATCCAGAGACTCCCCATACTCTGGAATAGACTGCCCATACATGTCAAAAGGAACCTTGCTAATTGGATGGGAGATAGGAAATTCACCCTGGTGATCACGTCAGTCGCCCTGCTAGACAGGGGTCCAGGGAATTAAATACTGTGGGAAGAAATAGCCAGGGAATTGTTATGACTAGGCTTGTATAGGCCCTAGGGCCGATAGCCTAGTACCAACCTATGAACCTATTTGAGAATGGATTCCCTGTTGCAAATATAAACTGCTTGCATAGTTATTATTAGTTTGAATAAATTAAGTAATGTATGCCTTATGATTTTTTTGAACAGTATGTGCTTATAGAATTCAGTCATCACTAAGGTATGTGAATATGAAACAATCAGATATTAGTGATAAAACTGTTTAACTAAATAGGGTGCTAAGTGATCTGCAGTCCAGAAAATCTCTTGTCATTGTTTGACATTAAAGAATACAAGGAATGACCTGTGTAAATATGATATGCATGGAATTACAAGCATATTCTTTAAATGGAGTTATTAGGGTGGTGTGGGGGATGTAGTGGCATAAGATATGCACATATGTTTGTTAGGACAAGAGTTTGATTTCTCATATGTCAGTTGCCAGAGCATCCCCATAGGAAACCATTGTCAGTAAGATGTGCCTGGATTGATGCTCTTTTGGGGGTAAATACCCCCTTCTTTGAGTCAGTGCAACCATGGAATATATATATAAATATATATATATATATATATATATATATATATATATATATATATATATATATATATATATATATATATATATAAAGTTCAGGCTGTGTAGAGGGCTTGGCCCCCACATCAGAGCATGCAGGTGGGCTTCCCTCTAGCAAAAATGCTTAATTTTTTGTTTATTTTTCACTGATTTTGTTTTAAGGTCATAGCTCTGTTATATCTTTCGTTGACAATTTAATCTTTGACCACCTGTAGTGGAAGACCCCTTTTTGGTGAACAGAAGTGTTCAACTGTTTTACAGACTGATATATATATATATATATATATATATATATATATATATATATATATATATATGTATATATATTTTTTTGTTTGTTTGTTTGTTTTATGTATCTTGTACTTTGTATTATGGAGCTTTTCTCCCCGGGCCTCCACTGAAAATGGGCTCTTTGAGTCCAGTGGACCTCCCCGGTAATCAAACTGGAAATAAATAAATAAATAAATGTAAGATAGTGCACCATATTTCTTTTTTTTGCTCTTTATCTTTTGCAGGTTTGATGATATTAATTGCTGTTATTTAGATTCAGGATGTAATATTCAATATCATTGTTATTATTATTATTATGA
This sequence comes from Protopterus annectens, assembly GCF_019279795.1. NCBI lineage: Eukaryota > Metazoa > Chordata > Ceratodontiformes > Protopteridae > Protopterus > Protopterus annectens. The sequence goes on from NC_056741.1 coordinate 835,720,720, forward strand.
CATAATGAATTATTTTGGAAAAGTTAATTTTTAAGTGATTACAAGCATGGCAAACCATTTGTGGACTTCTCGTTTTGGTGTAAAGCTGAGATTTAGCTATTGGTACAGTAAAAACTTTTTAATCTTTTATCTCTTCTTTCTCTTTTTAAAGGTTTTTCTAATTAGCCAATATTGATATGTGATGGCAGGAAAAGATAATTAGCACTTCATATATATGCTATAGTTTTTTTCTGAATGCCTCCATTTTTCCCTTTATGATGTCTACGTTACTTGTTTAAGGATAGGTTTAAATCACATAATCGAAACTCAGAGCATCGAACGTGCAAATGCACGAATTTTCACATAATCGAATACTGTCATGTGGGGGCTACGCCCCCCACACCCCCAGCTAAATATATATTCCTACTCCGAGGTCGCACTACAGTGAGGAAAGGGCAAAATTCCCAATCTTCACTGTAGAGTGACATAAATCCAGGCACTTCGATTATGTGAAAATTTCCACATTTGCGTGTTCAATGTTCTGAGTTTCAGTTATGTGATATAAACCCATTTAAGGATATTTTAGAGTTATCACTGTTTATGAAATGTCCACAATTTGTCCATTTGATGTTACTGATGTCAAAAGGGAGCCAGATGAATTGCCAGACACTGTTACTGAGAATGATGTTCATGGGAATACAAATCACCAGAAACTACTTCCAGCATTCTTTGACTACACTTTTCCCAACTGTTATGCAATTATAGAGGTAGTATATATAAATTCTGGCATGTAGGTGGTCTCTCCAACATGTGTGTGCGTGTGGGGGGGGGCTTGCCCTTGCAAAAAAAACAACATGTTTCTGTTTCATTGAAAGTGGTTTTCAGCAATTTGTATTTGCACAACTGGCAAACATGGTAATTGTATTTAGCAGATCAACATGATTCCTTTCAAAACATATAAATCTTTTGTGTTACATTTTGATTTCTATGATGTAGAAACTAAATTGAAAATACACAGCGCGCACACACACACACACACACACACACACACACACACACACACACACACACGCGCGTATGTGTAATATCTGAAAGGTTGTTTAAAATAAAAGGCTTTTTTTTTGAGCTTTGACAACTGCCCATTCTGCACCAACTATGATTATTCCCCTTACATATAATGAACCCCAATGTCACTGCATCAAGAAGAAAGGTATGTGGTGAGATCAGATTCCTTTGACGATTTAACCAGCTTGTTCACAACAGACAACACAAAACCATACTGCATATAACAACTGTTGTCAATAAGCTGGTTGTTGACAACAGACAATACAAAACCATACTGCATATAACAGCTGTTGTCAATAAGCTGGCTGTTGACAAGAGACAATACAAAACCATACTGCATATAGTAACTGTTGTGAATAAGCTGGTTGTTGACAACAGACAATACAAAACCATACTACATATAACAACTGTTGACAATAAGCTGGTTGTTGACAACAGACAATACAAAACCATACTGCATATAACAGCTGTTGACAATATGCTGGTTGTTGACAACAGACAATACAAAATCATACTGGATGCAACAACTGTTCATCAGGAACAGTGTAATCTAGTGGATGCAATGTGTACTTAATAAAGCTAACTGAAAAATAAAGCAAATCCATACAAAGCACATTTCTAAGTAGCCTTTGCAAGCACCTGGTGTATAAAACTCAGAACAGAAAAATACAGTTCTCATAAACAATACAGAACTACCCTCTCCCCCCTAAAAATGGTAAGTTAAACTTTTATGTGAGAGCATGGACATTTTGTTGTATTTTCACAATCATTCACCCTCTATCTTAGATGAAGTTTAACTCAGACATATGAACATTTTGGGAGTAATAGTCATAAGGTCCAGTACAGGTTTATAGGCAATGGATTCATAAACAACGTTTTTTTCCCTAACTCGTTCCTGTTTATAACTGCTGTAAGGCTATTAGCTGGTATTACTAACACTGAAGTGAAACAAACAATCATAATCCTTTTGTAATACTCCTGTTATAGCTAAATGGTGTATCTCACCTAATATACAGTCTTAGATTGTTAGATTTGTGTTACTTAACTTTTGTTGTGTAGTTAAGACTGTTGTATATTGACTCTGTAGCAGTGTATATTTACCGTACATGTAGAGTGGTTAGAACTGTGTAAACATATCACACTAAAGGCTGAGACCAGTGCTAAAGGAATTTAGTTAATTGAGTTTAGAACTGAAATAACTTATCGTACTAAAGGCTGAAACTGCTGTTAATGGTACGTAATTGAGTTTATTACTGCAAAAAAAATATCATTGTAAAGGCTGGAGCTGCAGCTAAGTGAATTTAGTTAACTGAGTTCAGGACTTTAATTACACATCATACTAAAGGGTAAGCCTGCTCTTAACTTGTATGTACAAATGCTCTCTTGAAAGCTTATTTTGGATCTTGACACTGATTGCTATGTCTGGCAGTAATTCCTGGCTACTCGTTTGTTAATACAGACCTGTTTTCTACACTACAACAATTGCAAGGTCTGTCTGAAGCTGTATTCACTATTTATTGCCTATCCCCACACCACTATAACTCCTCTTTTTTTTTTACAGTTAAAGGATCAGCAACCGTGAACTATAAAAATGAAAAAAAAAAAATAAGAAAACCAAAAACCAGTGAAACAAACCAAACCAAAAAACACTGGACTAAAACAAATGGACAAGCGCTCAAAAAGAACCACCTGAACCAGCACTTTGCATAACATTTCTTTATTGCTGCTATTTGTCCGAAGACTTCATCAGAAACTAAACATCACTTTGAAGAATGTTCTTGACAACTTGTATGAATTACTAATGAATGGTAAAATCAATTTTGAATTATACAACTTTTTATGTGTTGAAGAACCTAAAATAGGAGTATATCTGGTATCCCTAAACTGCACAAAGATACTCAGAACCCCCCTTTTAGGACCATAGTATCACTGCCTGGTAGCAGTACAGAAAACATTTCTTTGTATCTTGATCAAATTTTTAACCCATTAGTGCAGAAACTAGAGTCCTATATCAGTGACTCTTGGGACTTTTTACAAAAAATTAGGGAATTTTATTTGGTAACAATGTGAATTGGAAAATCCCTTCTTTTACCATGTTCATAGTGAACATTTTTTCTTTGTACACCTCCATACCAGTACAAGAAGGTACTGAACATTTACGTCATGTTTTACACAAATATGGTGGGTGTGATGTACACCAAATTGATGTACATAGATGTCTGGTGGAAATTATTTTAGAAAATAATTATTTTATTTTCAACAACAGATTTTATAAATAAAATAATTATTTTATTTTCAACAACAGATTTTATAAATAAAAGAAAGGTGTAGCAATGGGGGCAACTGTTGCCCCCTCTTTCATGAATTTAGTACTGGGATGGTGAGAGAAAGAAATTCTAATTAATATCCGAACTTACAACAAATGTATATTTTACTCTTGGTTTGTAGACAACTTGTTTATCATAGTGTTAAAAGATGATTTTGAGGCAAACAGGTTTATTGCCGAATTGAACAACAGTTCCACTTTTTTAGAAATTGTGGCAAGTGAATTTGGCCACTAGGTAAACTTTTTAGACATAGATTTAGAGTGGAGTGGGACTAAATTTATTAACAATATTCATAGGAAGAATACTTTTTGTAACACCTATGTCCACTATAAGAGTGGACATCCTAAGTACATAAAGAGAAATATACCTCATGACCAGTTTATTAGAGCCTCAGGGATGGTTAGTGAAGATCATAACTTTTTGGTGGAGGTGACATTCATTAAGGAATTGTTTTTTATACAGGAGTTACTCTCAAAAACTCTTAGATGACACAGCTAAAGAGGTAGTTAATAGAAGGGGTACCAGATTTCCATCTATATTAACAAATGGTTTCACCAGCAAAAAGAAAAAGCTGAAAGGATCAGAGGAGTTTACAAAATTAGACTCTGAACCTAGATTTTGTTTGGACATGAGTGTTGACACTATTAACATAAAAATATTATAAGGAATAACTGGAGAATTTTAATAGGACATGAAGAACTTGGTAGGAGACAGACCTTATTTTGTGGAAAAGAAAAATGGTAACATAAAACAGTTGTTGGAAAATTCAGGGACAAAAAAATGTTCCTCTAAACACTGATAAAGGAAATGGTACTTTTAAATATTTTAATTACAGCATGTGTAGGTTCATCTTTGAGGGTCCCTACATAGATTTGGCACACTTGGACATGAGTATGAAAATTCCTGGTAGGTTTAACTGTTCTTCTACTGGGGTTATTTACATTACTATGTGTATGTTATGTCCAGCATTTTATGTTGGCATGACTACCAGAAGTTTGAGCAAAAGAATTAGGTGTCATGTTTATGCCATTAAAACCCATGGTGACAACAATGCCTTGTTTAACCATTTGGTAAATTGTACAGGTTTTAAGAAATTTACATTTGCTGTTATTGACATTGTGCATCGAGATGTAAGAGGGGGTAATTATAAAACCCAGGTTGAGATGAAAGAGGTTGAATGGCAAGTCCATTTAGCAGCTCATCTTCCACCTGGTTTGAATGAAAATGTAAACATCAAATGTTTTTTATCTAACAGAAAACCAAATATTAATTGTTTCTGACCCTGTAAGGGTTAAATGTAGTAAGGTTGCTTAATTAGCTTTTTTTGTTTTATTGGTAACTGGATTATATATAAATATGGCTTTTTGAAGCTGATGTTTAGTTTCTGATGAAGTCTTTTGATGAATAGCAACATTAAAGAAATTTTACGCTAAGTACTGGTTGGGTTCTTTTAACGTTGTTGCCTCACAGCAAGAGGTTCTCCCGTTTGATTCTTGGCTTGGGTTGGGAGTGCCTTCTGTGTGGAGTCTGCATTTCCTCCCCGTGGTGGGCGTTCGAAAGACATGCGTTGAATGGGCGTGCCTTCGTTGAAGGTTGAGTGTCGGGCTGGCAACTCGACACCATAAAAAAAAAAAAAAAAAACAACTGCCAATCATTAGCAGACCAGAGTTCCGCTGTGGCGACCCCTAACTGGGAAAAGCCGAAAGGCAAACAACAACAACAACTGGTTGGGTTCTTTTTGAGCACTTGTCCATTTGTACCATTGTTTTTTGGTTTGAACCGTGAACTATAGTCAATTCCCTACCCAAAGTGGAACTCAAACTCAAATCCCACTGCAGCAAAAAGAAGGAACAGACATTCATGGACTACTTCTCTAAACTGAAAGCTAAGAGGCTTCAGTACAGAGTATGTAAAGTGGTTAATACAATTTTTCTGATGTGCTAACTGTTGTTAGCTCTTTGTTAACCATAGTGTTGTGCACACCCACAGGGCCACTCAGTCTGCCTTCTCTGCCTGTTTCTTTATAACTTCCCTCCTCTCTTATAGCCTACTTGTTTGCTGAGGCCATTACTAGTAACAACTTAGTGTCGGTCAGTCTCAGATCAGGTGCGGTTTTAGTAATAGCACAAACAGTAAATATAAAATAATTTAGTAATAAATTTCATGTACTGATTGGGCATGCTAGAGATAACCATTCTGGCCTTTAAACGCATTGCTGTTAAGTGACAGCACTGAATCTACATCAGATATATTAAATAAATGGCAAAATATGTTGTGATGGAAGTAATCTTACAACAAGACTTGAATTAAACTTTAAATTGAATACTGATAAACAGATAGGTTTTTCTTTGACCTCCTCTTCTGCTGTAGTGGTGTGTCCTGCTCTGTTCTCCCTCACTTCGCTGAGGTTCTCTCTGGTCCCCTACCTTACTCCCATTTCCCACCCACCCCCATCATGTTTACATTTATAGTTAGACAGTAAACACATCCCTTGCCATCATATTAACATATAACAAATCTCCTTTCAGAAAAAGCATTATACCCCTCACCTAATACTATCTCATGCAATCATAGTAACACTCTGGTATTCCTCCCTATATGGGCAACTCACAGTTTTAAACCTAGCTCATTTCCCTGTCTCACAGCTACCTCTCTACTCTACCTGTACTCTAAGTTAAAATGTTACTTCAACACATATCACTCCTATGCTTACTCATCACAGCTTACCACACCAACTACCAAAACAAACTTCACATTAGTAGCATCTCCTCTCAAACTAACCCAGTCTCCACTCCACCCAAATTTAGTTTCACAAATATTGCCATATCTCCTCAACTCTATAAAAGCTCCAACATAGATCTCTTTTCACTCAGATACACTGACCTACATGTAAAACCTTACCTACTCTGTAAATTTACTAGACTTCTACCCAAAATCACACAGCAATTTCTGTTTAAAGTCAGTAACCTTAAACTACATGGAGATATGCATCCCAGTCCAGGTTATCAACCCCAGTAAACAACTGCCCTTCTAGTAGGCAGCACAATATCTCACAACAGCAGAGATCTAACACACAATTGCTCAGACCTCCTAATCCTAAACATGAACCTAATAAGCATCCTAAATAAAGTTCACAAATTTCACACAGCCCTCAACCCATACTATCCACACATTGTAACTATAACAGTAACATGGCTCAAACCAATCATAAAAGATACCCAAATACTAATCTAGGGCTAAAATATACACAGAAATGATAGAACACACAAGTGCGGTGGTGTCATTGCCATAGTGTATAAGGACACACTCAAATTGGAATGACTTGTACGTGAACCCCTAGACCTATTAAATTCAGAAATATTAATCTCCTGTCTCCAGCTAAACACCAATAAACACATCATAATAATAGTTACTTATATCCCACCAGAAAACAATGCCTCCATAATTGAAAACCTTCTCAGCTGGTCTACCTCCACTTTTAATCAGGAAACTATTATAATGGGAGACTTCAAACTGGATTGTTCCACCTGCTCCTCAGACAACCCTACCAACTTTATCAACCTCTTCATATCTTCATATTTATGTTACATGGAAGCCAATTGTTTTATCATAGAACTTTGTCTCAAGTAGGGTTTGTAAAGACAATGTTTGCTTGAACTGCACTGGGATTTCATTCTCTCATATTACAAGGTCTCTGTTGAAGTTTTTACCGATTTGCTTTTAAGATATTATTTCAGTGTTAACAGCAGTGACACATGAAATGCACAGAGCCCTAGCACTTGCTAATATGATGACTTCAACAACAATTAAGGTTCGATTTCTGACAAATGGGAGACAGAGGCTGGTGGGCATCAGGAAATTATTTCTCTTTCAGAGGGTGTTGAGGCTTGATGTCTAAGTACTGGAGGGAGTCACTGAAGCCTTCAGTTGTGAAAATCCCAGGTTATGCATGACTGACTCAATTTCAAAATCGTTGGAACAGACTGCAATGGCAAACTCTCCTTTTTCTTGTATGTGCAACAACAATGGAATTAATTAAAATTAAGTATGGGATTAAAAAGGTTTATCTTCCTGCATGAAACTGCAGCAGGTAATGATATATAGATGTAATACATCGCAGCTGTACTGGGCATGCATGCTTTCATACACTTGTATTAGCATGCTGCTCTGCTTGAAACCAGATTAAAAGCAACCAAATTGCACTTACCAGCTTCATAATATCTGTATGTCCATCTTCACCAAGAATTTTTAGTGGTAATACAAGTTCATGTATTGAAAAGTTTGGACTGTAGATGAAGTGAGCTAAACGTCCTCCTTACGTGTTCCACCATGGGGAAGTTTGCACAACCTCTAATACATATAAAGGCATAATAAGCCACAAATATCAATGATGACTGAGGGAAAGGGAATGAAAAAGAATCTCTCTCTCTCTGCAATACACTATGTACGAAAGCAGAAAAGAAAGAAAAAACAATATTAAGTCTGATGAAATGGAAACATTATCCTGCTTCTTTGTGTAAGAAGCAGACAAAATATAATGCTTAATGATAACATCAGTTTGTTTGGTGAGTCATGCTGCAAGGCTGGTTTCGCAGTGTAAACTGAAGCTTTCATCCTGTATGAGACATGTGACTACTGCAAATAGTTCCATGAATGCTAGATGAAGGATGCCCAAAGTCATAGAGGTACTCATGTCATTGGTAAGCCAAGCTTAAACATGTGTGATAAGGAGAAAAGGGGGATGTGAAAGGGGAGAGCAACAGATATCAGCAGCATGTCTGGTTCTCTGAAAGCCCATCATTTATGTCACAGTTTAATAGATGCCATGGCTTGTATCTGGGGAGAAAGTAAACAATGAAAATGCCTGATGAGACAGAAAGACTGAGCCAAAGCATTTACAAGAGAAGCAAAAATAACATTTTAGTAGCAGAAGAGAAAAACAGGAAATCTATTTTTATCAGTGAATGATAATTCTTTTTGCCTGACAAGTTGGAAAAATGACTCTGTTTATGTGAAAGAAAATATATGTGTTGTTTGTGGATCATTTAAATCATAAAAACTCTTTAGAAGTGAGGGACGGTTACCATCAGCATCAAGCAGAAAAACTTCTCTGAAATGCAAGACTGCAATGTGTGTCTCTCAATCTCTTAGCTTAGTAATGTGTAATACAACCGAAAAAAATATTCATGGACAAGGGACAAAAGTGAAGGGTGCTTTGAAACATCATTATTGACTTAGTTAAGAGGATACAATTTATAATGTGAACACTTTCTTAAATACGTAAATAAATAAGTTTGTTAATGTAGCATATGCCTTTATTTAGTCACTGAAGTTCTGAGTGATCAGTCACAAAGCCAATATTTTATAAGAGAAGTGACAGCTGAATCAAAATCAACAAGATTCCATAAAATCAGGGAGAGAGGAATTGTATACTTAAATGGATAGATTGCAGATATAGATGTATGGCAGGAAAGGGAGAAGGACAAAAAAACAGAATAAGATAATGATTTTTAAGTAATCTTTTTTTTTCTTAGCTCTCCTGTCTGTTTCCTCCCATCATTTCCCACCCTAATTTTTGCTGGTCCCTGCAACAGAAACTCTGATATGTTAAGAAGTAGCTCACAGAACATCATCTGCTTTATCCATCTACAGGATTGCCATTCACCTTTATAATCCCTCAGACCACTAACAAGCCCTGATGCTGACACAGAAGGACAGTTTCAGGTGACACTGTGGTGTGTGTGTGTGTGTGTGTGTGTGTGTGTGTGTGTGTGTGTGTGTGTGTGTGTGTGTGTGTGTGTGTGTGTGTCTGTGTGCATGAGAGAGACAATACTTCGCATTCCTTGTGAAAGGAGTCTGAAAAAATTAAGTTTGTGAGTTACTTGACATCCAAGAGAAGATAAACAGTCCGCAAAGTGAAACTGGGTTTTCAGTCACACAGCTCGCATATTGTCATAAAGCAGACTCCCTCTTATCCGGCCTCTCTTTAACCAGCCATCAAAATTCTGCCATAGCCCTAGTAAAAGACAACAGAGAAGTACAACAATTCCACCTCCTCTGGGCTAAATAATGACAAACATTTGAATTTTAGACTTCATATTCATTAGAAAAATGCATAATAACACAAATCCTGTTATTCTAGCTGATTTATAACCTAAAAATGCTTTGTTGTATGCATTCTCTGATTAACCAGCCTTTTGTTTATCCAGCCTAAGGTCCGGTCCCAGCAAGATTGGATAAGAGGGAGTCTACTGTACTGTGTCTTACAGATGAACAAATTTGCTTTTGCCAAGCAATCATGTTACTTCAAGGCTCACTTTCTCAAACTAAGTATCACAGCCACCGCCTTCTATCATTACCTGCAATGGAAAGAACTGAACTTGGGTCTGTTACCTTGGTATTCATACCTGAGGCAGGTCAATCATTAATCTTGCTTTCAGGAAGACAAGTAATGAGGGAGATGAAGGCCATGTCACTCCCATTGTTATCTTGGCTACTGCACCTTCAAGGCTGACAGGAAGTTGAGCCGACGAGGTGAGGATACTATGAAGAAGGTAAACTGCTCCTACCCTGGGAGAGAGATTTTACTGTCTTCAGAGTTCTTTAAAGGTGAGAGTTTTATTTTTGTTTATTGGTATTTAGAACCTCTGGGCCACAATATGTGACCACAGGAGAGAGTCTCTCAAATGATTTGCATAGAAATGCCTTTGATACCCAGACAAAAGTACTAGAAATGCTCCTGTACTGCAAGTGTGCTTTGGTGCAGTGAAGAGGGAGTAAACTGTTACGCTTAAATGTTAACTTTTTTCTACTCACTGAATGAGCTTTTGGTCAGCAGGCATACATTTGAGAGGACAATAACACATGCTACAGCATATGGTGAAACTGCGCCTTAACTTAATCAGTTTGTAGAAAGAAACAAAGTTTTGCCAGCAGTAAGAGAAGAGAGCCATGAACCTCAAAGTCCATAAATGTGATATCTATTTATTTGACATAATTTGTGACCCCAAGAAAGCCATCTGTAACATTTATACAATCAGTTCTCTTTTTCTGTCCTGAAAATCCTGGCTACTGATGACTCCTGCTGTCTAACCTAGTTTTTGTTCCCTTTAATTCCAAGCCTTTCGGTGTTTCTCTGTCTGCTGGCATTGCACTTCTTATATGATTCTTACCCACACATGGAGGCAAAGGAGAATTCTATGTCATTTTCAGCAAGTGATATCTGGGTTTAGATTTTGTTATTTGCAGTGCTGTACTTTCTGCAGTTTTTTTTTTTTTTTTTTTGCTTAAACTCTTATGACAGATATTCAAAAGACCCAGAAAGCCAGTCACTAATGTATAAGAGATTTATATCCTGTAGACCTGAGTTTGAATCTTCCATCCTCTGATTGTACAGGTGGCAGGGTTGGCATAATGGTTAAAGTCTTTACCTCACAAGGTACAGGGTTTGATTCTGACCTCTTGTTATTGGCTAGTCTGTGGGCTGATAGCCTAGTATTTACCCATGAACTCCTGAGCAATGTTAATACAAAAAGTGTCAGCACAGCAGTTTGGTAACTGCAATATGTGCATTTCATGCATGCAGCCATGCTTTTATTCATTACCTAAGGTATTATCTGATCAGTATTTGTTTTACAGATATTTCTTATTTGGGTGCCCAGCTTGGCTTAGACCATTTTCATTAGAGGCCTGAGGAGGAAATCTCCCCAGTACAAAAAGAAAAAGATAACAATGGGAGTGACATGGCTTTCATCTCTCATTCCTTGCCTTCCTGAAAGCAAGATTAATGACTGAAATACAACCTAATTTTTAAGTAAAATAACCAAAGAAGGGAATTACATATAAGAGAAGGAAAGATAATAAATAGCAGTCTTAATAAATTAATAGGAAGTTTGGCAGACAGAGTAAATTCCGCAGCAGATTCTATAGTAAGAAACAACTGATATTAAAATAAAAGCAAAAAAAAAAACAAAAAAAACAGGAGGAACTACCAGGGAATGAATATATGATAGGATCTCTTCAGATAAATACAGTAATGAGTTTAATATTTAATTGTTGCACTGCAGGTGTGCTGTATGAATGACTTAACTGAACAAGTTTGCTAGTTTGGCTAGTTACTTTGGTTATCCAAAAAAGTAGAAAACATTCTGCCACGATTGCACAAAATTGTGATTAGATTACAAATGACATTTGTCCAAAATTATATTTCATGCACAGGAAATCCTCTGACACCTCCTGCTACTTAATATAATCATCGAGAGGAAAACATTACTCAGACAAAATGTTAAATAGGAAAAATGTTAAATATTGTGATACAGCATCAATGCCTCTTATTCAGTTAGTTTCTCATAATACTATATTGCATTGTGCTATACTATACTGAACTGTACTGGATTGTACTGCATTGTATGTTATAATATTGTACATTGTCGTACAACACTGAATAGAAAATGCAACATTTTGCACTGTGCTGTAACTTTTTTCACTGTTTCCTCTGCTGAATGCATGTCAGCCTGGAGTACGATGGAAGACTGTCTTACCTGTTTTGCCAAGGATGACCTGCACCTACATTATCAGGGTTTCTGTGTTCTAGCTAAGATTTTCTCTACCCTTATTGTGCATTTTCTAGACCATGTCAGTATACTCAGGCTACCAATCTAGAAAATATAAATTCCAATCTGGCAAACATCCACGTTGCTTGGAAACTACGTAAAACCAAGTCTCCTGAGGCCTTCCTAACTCTATTAAACATGGACATTTGTGTTTTCAGTGAAACCTGGTTCCAGAACAAAGACAGTCCTCCCTCCAAACAGGCTTCTCTGTCTACCACTAGTTAGTACAGATAATATCAGGCTTCTCTGTTTACCACTAATTACTGCAGATAATACCAGGCTTCTCTGTCTACCACTAGTTACTGCAGATAATACTAGGCTTCTCTGTCTACTACTAGTTACTACAGATAATACCAAGCTTCTCTGTCTACCACTAATTAATACAGATAATATCAGGCTTCTCTGTTTACCACTAATTACTACAGATAATACCAGGCTTCTCTGTCTACCACTAGTTACTGCAGATAATACCAGGCTTCTCTGTCTTCCACTAGTTACTGCAGATAATACCATGCTTCTCTGTCTACTACTAGTTACTACAGATAATACCAAGCTTCTCTGTCTACCACTAATTAATACAGATAATATCAGGCTTCTCTGTTTACCACTAATTACTGCAGATAATACCAGGCTTTTCTGTCTACAACTAGTTACTACAGATAATATCAGGCTTCTCTGTCTACAACTAGTTACTACAGATAATACCAGTCTTCTCTGTCTACTACTAGTTACTACAGATAATATCAGGTTTCTTTGTCTACCACTAGTTACTATAGATAATACTAGGCTTCTCTGTCTACTGTTAGTTACTACAGATAATAGCAGGTTTTTCTGTCTACCACTAGTCACTACAGATAATATCAGGCTTTTCTGTCTACCACTAGTTAGCACAGACAATACCAGGCTTCTCTGTCTATAACTAGTTACTACAGATAAAAGTAATGTTGATGTTATATCGCCTTTATCAATAACACCATCAAACTAGGCAAACGGACCAGGACAATGACCTTAAACTCCTTCATATGCTAATATTAGTAAACAAGACCTCATACTGCATCCTGGCCAGCTAGAGAATTTTGACCATGGCACCTATCTTAATAAACTAGAGGCACCATCCCTTTATCCAAGTACATTCTTTCTAGGGGATTTTAACTACCCCCCTCCATAAATGTGCTCACCTAGGCCGCAATAATTAAATATGAGCAATGTTTTCTTGAGTTTATTATTATTGTGAGCTGAATTTCCCCTGCTCCACTAAGGGCACCAACATACTTGATCTTATTCTCCTAAATGGAGCTAATGGCTGCTACTTGCCCTCTGCCATACCCTTACTGGTCAACACATCACTGCACTGTGATAATCACCATACAGTCTCTGAATAGGCAAACAATTAACCCAAACATTTAGAGACTTCTCCAAGAGCGATCTCTTCACTTACTGAAGACTTGAGATGGTTCATCTGTCCCATACCCATCAATGATCCTATAGCAAACACTGCTGCATGTACTTAAAGTCTATAGTCCCATCTCAAATCTTGCAAAGAGGCTTACATTCCAATCTACCACAAATACAATGCCAACTTTAGAAACAAAAACCTGTGATGGGACTCAACTATAAATAATATACAATAAAAGGAAAAATATTATACCTTAAATAAAACCTCACTGGGCTAAAATTAACATCAAAGGTTTAGTGAAGTACTCAGGAACAAGATGAAATCATACAGAGCTAATTATGAAATAAAAACTGCAATGTCAGCAAATGATAACTGTAAGACATTCTTTAAAGAACCTCAGAATAATGCCCAGCATCACACTGAGCTCATAATTAATGGCATCATCCATGTGAACTGTGAGGATGTTGTTATTTATTTTTCTATTTATTAGCATTTGTTTACCAAGAAATGCTGACTGGGCTGAAGTCCCCTTTCAGAGGAGACCCAGGGAGAAAATCCCCAAAATGAACTTTAAAGTTATAGTAGATATGATATACTGATGTTAACATTGCAATTGGATTCATGCACCGAGAAAACAAATTGATGAAAGTACTGTTCAAGGCTTTAATGATAACATTTAAGGTTACAGCGTAACAAGTGTGAATAACAAAAGTGATAACAAATGTACACAGTACTACAAAAGTGTCATATAACAAGATATCTAAATAGTTATAATATTTACAAATTCACAAAATGTTGTGGCCTTGCAGGATGTTTCTAACTTCAACAAGCATGGGCATTGAGCCATAAAGGCATTTCAATAAAATTCATATGGTACATAGATATTAATGGGTTGTAAATCTTGGGGTTGAATAAACTGTAGAGGCAGTCAATTATGGGGATACAGAGGGAAATGTGAAAGAAAGTAAGTAGGAACAGATTTACCATCTACATAAAACAAAGCTCATCCCTGTCCATATTCAAGTGCAAATTGTATCTATGGATGGGTAATAGAAAATTTACCACAGGACTGTCCCCTGTGCTACTGTAGGTTGTGAGTCTCAAGTGCAAGTCAAGTAATGTTTGTCCTTGAGAAATATTTTAGGTGGATCATGGAGAGATGAAGGCTACTGATTTCACACAGTGATAGTGTGAAAAAGTGCACAATTTTGCAATGTGTTGAGAATAGCGAGCATCACCATGGGAGTTCATGGAGGTGGTTTTAAAAGTGAGAAAGTTTTCACTGAATGTGAGTGCTGTATGGGAGAGTACCATTTAATGAAAGGTTATAGTGAAAGGCATTTGTCAAGGGTGTTGAAGATATTGTGGGCTGCTTTCATCTGGGTAAATGTAGGGACATTACAGCATGCTAGACAGTTTGCTTGTCTAATGGTTTTGTAATGATTGTTTTAGTTGGGAAGGCTGGTGGCAAATTTTGCATCTCTGTCATAGCACTGTTCAAGTTCTGAGAGCTGGGCTGATTGTAGATTTGTAAATACTAAGCTACATAAGAGAAAGAAAGTAGTAGAAAAGCAGTTGCTGTTCATTTTTACAAGCAAAATGAGAAATGGTTAGGATATGTAGAGAAGGCCTAGTTGTTAATGAATTTTCCTGAATACTTATTGGATGTGTAGACTGAATTTTAGAGTTTCATCTATTGTGATCCCTAAGAGTTGTGTGTGATATGCCTTTGATGGTGCTTTCATTAGATGGTTTAATGGAAAAATTAGATCTGGATTTAGGTTTGCTTTTGAAGATGAATAGCATTAGTCTGATTTTCTTTGGATTTAGTACTATGGTAGAATCTCTCTGAGCCATGTTTCAGATGTTTTAAAGCAGTGTTTTGTGACAGATAGTAGTTTGCTTATTGTCTATGCAGCACAGATGATGGTTGTCAGCTAACATCACTGCAGATAAATTCAGCTTCTTCTTCTTCCTTTGTCACCTCCTAGCTTCCATATGTTTATAGGTAAGTACTAGGCTAGCTGTCCTTGTGGTATATTTTAACCCTAGCCAATTTCTCTTTTGTTGCTTGAATTAACCTATCCCATCTGATGTTAGATTGGCTTTACCCAAGCCAGGTCAATAATAACATATTATTCCTGGTGAGAATAACTGGGATCATACCATAGGTAATTTGAGCAGACCCATGCATGGGATAAAGCATTTAAGAGCTAAGTCTAACCATTAGTAGTACAGGGGACAGTCCTGGGGTAAATTTTATGTTATCCATCCATAGATACAATTTGCACTTGAATATGGAGAAGGGATGAGCTTTGTTTTATGTGGATGGTGAGTCTGTTCCATAGTAATTGTATTTTCTTTGAGATATACCTGTCCCTCCAAACCATTCTGTTGTTGTTACAGAAGAGCTATAGGCCCCTAGATCAAGTATTTCTGATGCCATTTGACTTGCTGATGTACAGTAGGTCCATCACTATTGGGTCACAGGATGTTTTGTATGTCAGACAAATGTCACATCTTGATAATTACCTCTGAAAGGATAGTAAAAACATTCTTTAAGGCTAAAAATATTAGCTCTGTATACCAGGTGGTTTCCTGGTCAGTATGAAATAACCTCTAAAAGGCCTAGTCCTTAAAGTCTTCAACAACAGCATCTTTGATGGATTCATGCCAAAAATCTGGAGAACAGCTTTACTAGTTATCCTTCAAAGGGGAGGCACCATCATGGATCTTGTCAACTATAGACTTATCCTCACCAGCATCTTTTGAAAAGTGATGGAACCCATGATCATGGATTTTATAAAAAGGGACATAAGAAACCCACAAGTCCTAGATGCAAACCCGTTTGGATCTGTAAAAGTAGATCATAACTATTAAACCTAGATTATTTCTTCAAAAGCACTAGCTGTGAGTAACTCCATGCACCCAGCTTCCTTCAATTTTACTAAAGAGTTTGACACTATATCCCCATCCTGCATCAATGACAAACCAGTCAAACTCAATATAAATCTCTATGATAATTGATTACATACTATTCTCTAAGGAACTTGTAGGTAGCATGTCCCAGAGCAATGTTTAGGCCCTCTTTTATTTGTCATCTACTTCACAGATGTTAGATTTGACACTAAAGGTATCTGGTTGACCAAGTTTATGAATGACAGGCTAAGAATTATCATCAACTCCTTTGAAGACACTCAGATCCTCCAAGAAGGCTTAACTTGGACAAATGCATGGTGTTAGGATCACAGTCTATAGCTGAACACTAAAAATGCAGCATTGTACAATTTGGGAAACAAGAACTCACACAAACCTACCATATAAATGATCCCCCTTGAAAAAATAGATACTGTCATCGGAGACCTTGGTATATTTGTAAATATTGAACTCTCTTTTTTTCCACCATTTATCCTGTGTTTAGGAAAGCCTTCTATCTTGGCCAGCTGATTTGCTGTTGTTTTAAAAAGGTCATCTTTCCCCACTGTACTAATCCATCATCAAGCCAGTACAGAATACAAATTGCCCTTAAGTATGTGCCTCTCCAAACATCTAACCCAACTTAAAAACCTCCAGCAGTTCCTCAATAAAAAAATCTCTGGCATGAGCTCCATGTGTTACAGCCAAAAACCCTGTCTCTCTCTCTCTCTCTCCCACAAATTTTGACAAGATGATCTAGCCAGGCCTACAGAGCTGTAAATAACCCAGTACTGCTTCATATATGATATATCTGTAAAACTAACAGTAACATAAATTCAATATCAATGGACTCTTAAATAAGACTTTTTGGCATGACAGATACCTCTTTCAAAGGGCTCTCCACCTCTGAGTTAACTCCTACATTATGTAAAGCAAAGCATGTTTCTCACTATCTTCAAAACTAATGCGGACAAATGGATGGGAAACTGTAAATTTGTACAAGGACTAGACTCCATCCATTATAGACAGGGAGATTAACTAACTGGGCTGCCAGTGGAATTGAAGTGGCTAGGATTAAAGGTGCTTGAATTGACTGTTGTCTAGTAGCAGCCTATGTACTTATGGTTTTATGATAATCTACACATGGAACAGTTCTATCACATGGAGTCTTAACTCAAATACCAGTATTCAGAAGTGTAATGATGTTTACAATAACGTCTGTATCTTTGCTATTGCTGTTATCTACCTAACCCATATGTATTCACTACATAAATATCAACAGCTTCAAACATCAAAGCAAAGGGGGAGAGAGCTGCAGGAAACAAATGAATGAGCAAGACTACTAGAATGGGACAGGAGGATATCATGATAAGGAGTCATATGTTTGAGATATAACAGGAAACAAAAGATCCAAGTGAAAACTTAATGGGGCACAAAATAAATATGGAATCTTCACACAGGCGTCACCTGAGCCTGAAACAAACCTGGCAGCGAAGTGCTACAAAGTAGTTATGCTAACCAATGCATCACAGTGCTACCCTTTGCAGTTCATTTACATTAACTGTACAGGAGATTCTATCTGCTTCTGTTTTTGGCATTATTTCTCCTCTGTCCCCATTTTCTACCTGCTGCACATTTGTCTACTATGCTACATTTAACAGTTCTCTGAAGTCTTACATCACCCCACTGAATGCAATAATAATTTTGTCATCATTAGCATAAGGACTAATCCTAACATCTAATTATATTGAAAGCAAATAATGTAGGTAGGAACAGCCCCATTAATGAAACTTATGGAACCCAATGGGTTATTGAAGTTTTGCTACATAATTGTTATCTGACCACTGCTGTCTGTGTACTATCCATTTTTTATCTATATACAAATGCAGATGAGTGGATCACATTTTCCTAAGCAATTAACATACTTCATTGAAAAGGTAAACTAAAGGTATAATATCTCATAATCTCATACCCCCAATGTATGATGTTAATGAACAAGGGCATAATGCACTATGTTAATGAATAAAGCCATAATGCACTGTGTTAACGAACAAGGCCATAACGTACTATGTTAGTGAACAAGGCCATAATGCACTGTGTTAATGAACAAGGCCACAATGTATTATGTTAGTGAACAAGGCCATAATGCATGTGTCAATGAACAAGGCCATAATGGACTATGTTAATGAACAAGGACATAATGCATGTGTTAATGAACAAGGCCATAATTCACTGTGTTAATGAACAAGGCCATAATGTACTATGTTAGTGAACAAGGCCATAATTGCACTGTGTTAATGAACAAGGCCATAAATGGGTAGTAGAACATTTGCATAAGAAACAATTGTGTAGCAAATGAAGTAGATAAGTGCTAAAAAGACATCAGGTACTTAGCATAAACATCTATTTCTTGACTTAATCACATCTTCTGTAACTGGTGAAGATTCTAATATTAGATGGAAGATCATAGAATTACACTTCTAGACTTTATTTGATGCCTGTTATTTGCCATGTCTCATTCAGGTTGTAACTATTTAACAGATATACTAGGCACTTCAAACATTGATGCTTTAACTGGTTGCTTTTAAAATTATGTCGGGAAACTATATATCGATGAGGTGCTGGATGTGTAAAAGCTCAAAAAAGGTGTATGGACTGATCTCAACAAATGTTATTTTCATTTAACTAAGCCAGTATTTTTTGTTTTCCCGTCTGTTTACTGTAAGTAATGAGAATAATGTCTGTACAGCTTAATTTTGAGCTGTTTTAAGTTTCCTTGGCTAAATTCGTTCTTTCATTGAGTTCCAATACATGATTTAACCTCTTGAGGTTCATGGGTGCCAGACCCTATCCATGCACTCAGTGGGCATTATGCAGAGAACCAGCCCTGGATAAGATACTAACCCATCAAAAGATATCAAACACACAGACAGACATGGTGCAGTCACAAATCTGTGTGCATGTTCGCATGCACTCACCCATCCACATACACACACACACACACACACACACACACACACACACACACACACACACACACACACACATACACACACTGACCCACTCAACTCACACCCACCCACACACCCACCTACTCATAGCCACACCCACACCCACACAAACACACATGCAAATAAATGTCTGTGTGAACTTTAGGTCACCTCTTGGCATACCCGTGGAAGGTATGGGAAAAATCCAGGGGATCTCTGTGGACAATTTACTTCACTTCTTGGCATGTCTATGGGATATGGGAAAAATCCAGGGAACCTTTGAATAACACATGGATACAGGGAGAAAATGTTGCCTCCATAAAGAAGGCATCCACCCAGGAAATCAACCTGAGACTAGGAGCTATGTTTGCTTACTATGTCATAAGCTCAAAAAAAAAATTATTCATAAATGGTGCACAGTGGAAGAATGATTTTATGCTGTATACATGTACATCAGAGCTGTTAACAATTCCTACATTTTTGTAAAGAAGCTGGATATGTAAGATGGCCATGCACAATGTATATATAAACAGTCTGTCCCATTATGTAGGGTGTTGCAATCTGTACACAAAAATGCATTTGCAAGCTAACCACCTCTTGATCATAAATTATTTAAAAGATATCACTGTTGGAATATCTCCTGGTCTCAATGGGGTACCCCATGGGACTGCAGTCATACAGTGCTGAGCAACATATTAATAATGATAATTCCAAAAAAAAATGTGCCTCATGGTGGGAAAAATCTCTACCAACAGCAATGCTCTCTATGGTGCAGGTAGATTTACTACTTGCAATCATACCTGTTCCATCCCCACATGGTGATGCTGGTAAGCTTGCACCAAAAGAAACTCACACAGCACCAGGTCCCCTTATTACCATATTACGATAATTAGCCTAACTCATCTATTATAACTAATGACTATTACATTTTTATGAATCACAGCCATGTGTTATAGTGGTACACAAGCCAGCAAAAAGCATCTAAGTACAAAACAATCAAAGCATACTTTTGCAGATGATCTCTATTGTACTGAACTGTGCAGTCATGTAACAACACAGTACAGCAGCTGTTGGGTTTTGGAAGGGAGTGGGATGAATTGGTTATCAAAGTGTTGTATACAGCACTGTGTACACTGCAGGTCTGTGCACAATTCATAAAGAATGAGGTTCATTTGTATGCCATGTTTAACGACTGCAAACCATAAGTATGACTAACAGTCCAAATTAGTTGGGTATAACATACAGAGTACTTGCATGCCTCTGTGCACTATGCCTGTGAATGCAAGTGACATTTTTCAGTCTTTAACTACTTATGATATTTAACTTAGTGGCATAATTAATATGGTCACTCAAGCTTTCTTCTGTGGAAAATGTCAAATGAGATATGCTCTGTATTTGCAGAGACACTGTTTTAAATTAAATAGCTTTTTCTTTAGATTGGCGTTCTAAGTTAATATTCTGAGGATAACTCTCTTAATAGTTATTAGAAAATGGATTAAATATTAAACAATATCCTATTTGAGAATGAATGTTTTGCAACAGGTTAGAAATGTATGAGTAAAGCCCCCTTCCCCAAAAACACATCTGTCATAATGTACCATAGTGCTGTGAATCACAGACAAAAGGGATGCAAACAACCTCCACCCAGTTTATACTTGTTAGATATGGATGAAACACAACAGTTATTGAGAATGAAAATGTAATAATAATAGTAATAGTAATAAATATAATAAAACTAAACAATGATAGTAACTATGACAATAGTAGTAGTTACAATGTATGTGTGTGTGTGTGTGTGTGTGTGTGTGTGTGTGTGTGTGTGTGTGTGTGTGTGTGTGTGTGTGCAGATTGTTAAATACTTGCATAACTTATATTTTGGATGTGAAATACTACCTTTGAAAACAATTATGTATTCTACAACTCTGAAATATTGGGCTGAGGAACTATTTTTACATAAAATATATATAAACAATTTAATAGATATCCCATTTTCTAAGTGCACTAATGCTCTCCAGGGTAGGCATTGCAAAGAAATAATAAACCTGTGCAGCCTGGACTCTTAAAACCCCTGGGTGGTCTATAATTTCCCTGTAATGCCCACTCAGTTGGCCATTATTGCTTGCTTAAACATATTGTGATGCTCACAATTTTAAATATCTTGCTCTGGCTGTTTCAACATTTTCTAACAGTATTGCACTCATCTTTAGTCAGAGTGCTTAAAGATGCATCTCTTAGATGTTGCATTTACAAATATATAAACTTTTATCTTTAAAATAAAAATGAACTGATGCTGCATTAAAGTAATATTACTTTACCCCCAGCAGAAATGTTGTTTATTGTCAGATTGGTCTAGCTGAAGCATTATCAAATTTATTACATCTAGCTGAAGCTTCAGTGAGTTTTCTCTTGACGAAATATAGAAGTTCTAGAAGCATTAATGCAAATTCACAGGCTATGAACCATTAAAAATAGTAAAGCATAATTTACAAATGTCACAATTTGTACATGTCACTGTAATGAGCTTTTGGCAGCAACTAACAAAACTGGAACACTTTTGAAATTAAAAGTCCATGGTTCTTTTATTTTATGTTTAGCAGATAAACCAAATTAAGAACTCTCTCTGTCTCTCTACACACACACACACACACACACACACACACACACACACACACATACACACACACACACACACACACACACACACACACACACACACATTTTATAAATATATATATATATATATATATATATATATATATATATATATATATATATATATATATATATATATATATATATATATATATATATATATATATCTTCACTTTATAATCTCAAAATACTGAAATATCGAATTTCAGTATCTCAACACCATTAAGCTGAAAAATCAAAAACCCGAAACTCTAAAACCACAAACTTTCAAACCACGAACGTAACACAGACAAAACATTACACCACACAAATACATGCAAAAAAAACAAACCAACACACACAAACACAACAAAACTAACACACACACAAACAGTCTTGCTAAAAGCAAGGGGGCAAGCACCCCTGCCCCCCCCCACACCCTCTACTTATATATACTAACTCTGAGGTTACGCTAAACACACAAACACATAAAATTCACCACTACACACATGCACAAACACACTAAAATTCCTACTCAATACCTTTACAAAAATACCACTTACCTCAAACCCTAGCTAAATCCACAAACCGCACCGCATGTCATGTACGTGAACATATAATGGAGAATGCAACATTTCACCATTCGCTATTATTTAATTTTGCGTAACTGCACTTTCGACTTTACAGTCTCAAAATACTGAAATTCAATATTTCAGTATTTCGAGATTATAAAGTATATATATATATATATATATATATATATATATATATGTGTGTGTGTGTGTGTGTGTGTGTGTGTGTGTGTGTGTGTGTATGTATATATATATATATATATATATATATATATATATATATATAAATACATACAGTGGATATAAAAAGTGTACACACCTCTGTTAAAATGCCAGGTTTTTGTGATATAAAAAAATGAGACCACAATAAATCATTTCAAAACCTTTCCCACCTTTAATGTGACCCATAAACTGTACAATTCAATTGAAAAACAAACAAATCTGTTAGAGGAAAATATAAAAAATAAAAAAACTTACAATAAGTTGGTTGCATAATTGTGCCCATCCTTAAACTAAAACTTTGTTGAAGCATCTTTTGATTTAATTACAACATTCAATCTTCTTGGGTACACACCTGACATCAATTAAATAGACTCTGATTAGCCCCAAATAAAGTTCAGCTGTCCTAGCAGGATTTTCCTGACATTTACTCAGTTGCCTGCTACAGCAAAAGCCATCGTTCGCAGAGAGCTTACAAAGCATCAAAGGGATCTCATTGTTGAAAGGTACCAGTCAGGAGAAGGGTACAGAAACTTTTCCACAGCATTGGATATACCATGGAACACAGTGAATACAGTCATCAAAAAATGGAGAAAATATGGGACAACAGTGACATTGCAAAGAACTGGACGTCCCTCCAAAATTGATGAAAAGACAAGATGAAAACTGGTCAGGAAGGCTGCCAAGAAACCTGTAGCAACACTGAAGGAGGTGCAGGAATTTCTGGCAAGTACTGGTTGTGTACTACATGTGACAACAATTTCCCGTATTCTCCATATGTCTGGACTATGGGGTAGGGTTGCAAGACGGAAGCCTTTTCTTACACAGAAAAATATCCAGGCCTGGCTAAAATTTGCAAAACAATACATCGAGTCTCCCAAAAGGTTTACTATTAAAATTTCGAAACAAACTCCATCGACTGTACTATTGTCGAACACAGAAGTTTGAAAATGGTAATATCGATGATAAAAAACAACCTAGGAATGAGTTTTAACAGGGGTTGAGATAGGGGAGATGCTTGTAGTTAGAATAACACTGAACACCTATCTCGACCCATGTTAAAACCCATTCCTAGGTTGTTTTTTTGTCATCGATATTACCGTTTTCGAACTTCCATGTTCGACAATAGTACAATCGACGGAGTTCGTTTCGAAATTTTAATAGTAAACCCTCCCAAAAGCATGTGGGAAAATGTGTTATGGTCTGATGAGACCAAGGTTGAACTTATTCCCACAATTCCAAAAGGTACGTGTGGCACAAAAACAACACTACGCATCACCAAAAGAACACCATCCCCATGGTGAAGCATGGTGGTGGCAGTATCATGCTTTGGGGTAGCTTTTCTTCCACTGGAACTGGGGCTTTAGTCAAGGTGGAGGGAATTATGAACAGTTCCAAATACCAGCCACTTTTGGCCCAAAACCTTCATGCATCTGATAGAAAGATGAAGATGAAGAGGAATTTCACCTTTCAACACAACAATGACCCCAAGCATACATCCAAATCAACAAAAGAGTGACTTCACCAGAAGAAAATTAAAGTTTTGGAATGGCCCAGCCAGAGCTCAGACCTAAATCCAATAGAAAATCTGTGGTGTGACCTGAAGAAGGCTGTGCACAAGAGATGGCCTCGCAATCTGACAAATTTGGAGCGCTTTTGCATAGAAGAGTGGGCAAATATTGTCAAGTCAAGATGTGCTATTCTGATAGACTCCTATTCAAGAAGACTGAATGTTATAATTAAATCAAAATCAACAAAGTATTAGTTTAAGGGTGAGCAAACCTATGCAACCAGCTTATTGTATGTTTTTTTTTTTTTTTTTAATATTTTTTCCCCTAACAGATTTGTTTGTTTTTCAATTGAATTGTACAGGTTATAGGTCACACTAAAGGTGGGAAAAGTTTGGGAATGATTTATTGTGGTCTCATTTTTTTATATATATCTTAGTGAATCTTATGTGTCTTTCCTAAAGTAACTCTTAAGCACTTCTGTGGTGACCAGGATATCTTTGCTGTCAGGAGAGAGTTTAAACAATTTTTCAGGTTTCACTTAGGTCATTGAAGACCGTTCTTTTTGAATGCATTCTGTTTGAGTCAATATGATCAAGCAAAATGTAGTTTGAAAAGTATGAATGGGAAATGAGTTGTTAGAGCAAGCTTGTGGAATACTGGAGATGGGGGAATTTCCCTTTCTCCCCTTTAAAGTGCAATCCCAGAGTTGGTAAATTTAAGTTAGTGGAGGTATCGATAGTTTTCCTGATCTTTTCACTTTTTTCAGTAAGTCTGTATTTCAAGATTGCGTGCTCGATAATACAGACTTTGGAGAACGTGACGTATGTTGGATTTACCCTAAACCCTAATTTTCCAGGCTCCTATTCCTTTGGTAATTCCAAACTTGAGTTTGTTCATCACAGTCATTGAAAACAATACTTATAATTCTTAGTTATTTATTAGCACTTCACAACAATTTACTTTTTTTTCTTTCTTTTTTCACACTCAAATTTCTAACTGTTCTTCCCTCAAATTTAATTTAAAAGCAGTATCTTTACTGCCTGTTCAGTCCTCCCTCTTTTCTTTCCCCCCATTCTGTAACATTGCAGAACATTTTACATCTTGTTTACTTAGAATGGTACTAATCTTTACATATTTAGATATCTTCAGCTGTGTAATAACATATCCATCTCCCCTATAAAGTATTCCATATGATTACCAGTGTACCATTGCACATACTTAGTGGGAGGTTGACATTGTGGTTAAGCTATTCACCTTATAGGTACAAGGTGCAGTGTTTGATTCTCATATGGGGTAATTGCTAGGCTTAAAATAGCTCACAAGGACAGATAGCCAGTACTAATCTATGAACCTATGTACAATGAAGGTATCCTTCAAAATAAAGAGTATCTTATCTTTGAGGCCTGACAACATACCTGGTTGTCTAACCATACCTTGGTAGACTGCCTCCTTAGTCTGAGACTAGAAACTGGATTTGTCCAATGGGAGCTGCACAGAGCTATTCTGATGCTGATGTAGGGTGTTCCCAACACAGATCTCAGAAATTAAAGACATCAGCCTAATGAGTGTTGTATGCAAAGCCATGGAAAGTGTCATAACTGACCTAATTAACCATGGTATCAAAAAAAAATCTATGTGGGAGGCTGGTATAATAGTTGAGGTGTTTACCTTGCAGATACAAGGTGCAAGGTTTGATTCTTACACGGGGTAATTGGCTAGGCCTCAAATACCTCCCAAGAGGAGTTAGCTTAGTACTAATTTAAGGGGGGAGGTTGGCTTAATGGTTAAGGTGTTTACCTTACAGACACAAGGTACAGTGTTTGATTCTTACATGAGGTAACTGGCTACAATTAAAATGGTCCACAAGGGCAGTTAGCCTAGTACTAACCCATGAACTTAACCTGATACTAGATGCAAATTATAAACAGTATGTTTTTGAGGCATGTAACCATTTCTAGTGAATTGTGAATAGAGCTGTGCTGTTTATTTTGTAATATAAAAACACGACTTAAATAATTTTTGAGCTTTTCTCCCCAAGTTTCCAGGTGTGAAACTTCATTTAGTATGATCTATCTGGTTAGCAGCATTCAATGAATACATAAATACATAAATAATAAAGACTGTTCATTCCGTTATGTTCTTTGTGGCAGGTATATTATCATTTCTAATATAGTCTTTAGTTACACAAAATTATTTCTTCATGGTTGTTTAACTGCAGAATTAGTGTGTGTGTGTGTGTGTGTGTGTGTGTGTGAGTGTTAGTGTGTGTGTGTGTGTGTGTGTGTGTGTGTGTGTGTGTGTGTGTGTGTGTGTGTGTGTGTGTGTGTGTGTGTCTCACTCTCTCTATA
Organism: Protopterus annectens; assembly: GCF_019279795.1. NCBI lineage: Eukaryota > Metazoa > Chordata > Ceratodontiformes > Protopteridae > Protopterus > Protopterus annectens. The sequence goes on from NC_056741.1 coordinate 835,747,286, forward strand.
TATATATATATATATATATATATATATATATATATATAGAGGTTCATAGGTTGGTACTAGGCTATCGGCTCTAGGGCCTATACAAGCCTAGCCAAACAATTCCCTGTTTATTTCTTCCCACAATATTTACTTCCCCCTGTCTAGCAAGGTGACTGACATGATCCCCGGGGTGAATTTCCAATCTCCCATCCAATCGGCAAGGGTCCTTTTGAAGAGGGCCAAGGAGGCGCTCTGCTTGACATGTATGGGCAGTCTATTCCAGATTATGGGGAGTCACTGTGTCAGGAACCTATCCCTCCAGTATGTTTTGTTCATTGTTATGACAAGGTTTAGATCCCTGGAGTGTGTGGCTCTGAGGGATTGGGAGTTCTTTAAGTGAAGCATGTCCAACAGCTCAGGGTTTGACATGGCCTTGTATGTTAAGCAGAGATCGCCTCTGAGTAGATGATATGCCACAGAGTATAGCTGGAGTTTTTTTAGATGGTTAGCATAGGGCATCTGCTTTAGGCCTGTGATTCTTTTAGTGAGGTATTTCTGCGGCCTTTCCAGCTGTTGCAGATGTCTTGTGAGTTACATACCAAATTGGTCATTGTACTCTATAATGGGTCTAATGAGGGATGAGTACAGTGGGACAATGATCTCCTTTTTTCTGGATGAAAAGCCCTTAGTGATGAGGTGTGCCACATAGAAGGATTTCCTGACTGTTGTGGTGATGTGGTTATTGAAGATGAGACCACTGTCCACCTGTGTCCCTAAGTCTCTCATTACAATTTCAGTATTTAGTGTACTGCCACCTATGTGGTAATTCATGGGTACATGTTTTTTCCCAAAGAGGATAACTATACATTTCTTGGCATTAAGCTTGAGCCCATGGCTCTGGCACCAAGCATCTGTTTCTATAAGGCCCTTTTTTAGAATATCCACATCATTTGGGTATTCTATAATGGCCCCCAGTTTTCAGTCACCTGCGAACTTTGTTAGCCAGAGTCCCTTAATGTTGGCCTGTACTTCAGAGAAGTAGATGCCAAACAAGAGCAATCCCAGGACTGAACCCTGAGGTACTCCACTTGTCACTTGTCTAGCGCTGGATTTGGAGTTGGCTACTTTTACAGTCTGGGTTCTGTCAGTAAGCCAGTTGGCAACCCATCGAGTGATGTAGGGATTTATGCCCAGCTTAGTAAGTTTATCTATGATTCCAGAGTGGAGGATGGTGTCAAAGACCTTGGCGAGGTCCAGATAGGCTGTGTGGACCGCCTTACCCTCGTCCACAGCTCTGGAGACTGATTTGAAGAAGTCAATCAAGTTCAGGAGACAAGATTGGCCCTTCATGAACCCAAACTGGGTGGGGTCCAGTGTTTGAAGGTTGCCAATGTCTTTGTTTATAAGTTCCATGATAATGTGTTCCATGCCCTTGCAGATCAGGCTCGTCAGACTGATGGGAAGGTAGTTCCTGGGATCAAAGGTGGATCCCTCCTTGTGGAGTGCGATAACTGTAGCTGTGTGCCACTCAATGGGCATGAAGCCTGAGGTAAGGCTATGATTAAACATGACACTTAGGTGAGGTGCCAATTCATTTTGCAGTTCATGTAGTACATAGCCCGGGATGTCATCTGGTCCCATGGATGCTGTATTCTTAGCTTTGGAGAGTGCGGTTTCTACCTGTGTGGCCGTGATTACCGGAATTTGGCAATCTTTTGGTATTGAGATGGGCCCTTTAGGGGGTGAGAAGGGGTGAAGTTGGCACTAAATCGATCTGCCAGGATATTGGCAATATCCTTGGGATCAGTATATTTAATGTCATTCTGTTGTAGCTCAGAGCAGATCTGAGCATTGCTATTTAGATTCTTGACATAACTATAGAATGCCTTGTGGTTGTCTTTGGAATCTTTGGCAATTTTATTTTCGTAACTAGCTTTGGAGGATTTTATGAGGGATCTCAGCTTCTTACTGAGGCTGGTAAGGGAGTTTTTTGCATCCTGGGATTTTCCTATTTTCTGCAACAGTTTCTTCCTTCTGTTGTATAGTTTGTTTATATAAAGTAGTAAAGGTGTGTATGGGGATGAACCCTTCTACATGGGGTGAGCAGCATGCTTCCTTCACTATACAAATGCTCTTTTTTTGTAGGTTTCATCATACTGAAACTTACCAGTGTGTTTACCATGGTTGAAGGTTTAGTGAATTCAAACTTGCATAAACATAAGAGAAGCCATAAAGCCTACTGAGCTTAAGGAATGCAGGTTTACTCAAATATGTGCCACTTAAAGGAGCATATAAACTACTCTTCTATAGAGACAAACCATTCCTATTATCATAGCTGAATGGAAAGACAGGAAACATGACACCTTTTGCTGACAGCTGAGTGAGTGAGAGAGAAAGAGATGTGTTAGTCAAAGTATATGGTCTTATTTCACAAAAGCAGAGAAAAACATGTCAGAAAGTGTGCATTCTCTGTTTACCCCCTATCCTGGCACTTAATGGACACAAGGCACAGAAGCTCATCCTGAACACCAGAGGCAGGCAAATAGACAGACAGGCACAGACATGCAAACATATATGTAGTCTTTCTCTCTAACTCTTTCTCTTATACACGTACTGCATTCACTCTACAGGCAATCTGAAGGACTGACATTTCACTTATGACACATCTTTGTGATGTTTGAGGAAAGTGAAGCACCAAGCAAAACTCCAAAAGAACACCATCAGTATTTGTATACTGTTAACAGAAGATACCCACGCTGAGAATTGACCTGAAAAGTAAGTGCTGTAAGACAGTAGCACCAACTGTTGTAGTACTTTGCCGCTCCTAAATCAGAAGTAGTTAATGCTAATAATTACAAATGCTTTCTCCAGAGATTTTTAAAGTAGCAGATCAGAGTACTTAATTTCTAAGCGAATGCACGGAGCAGCATTGTTTAACAGAATAACAAAAAGTTATATTTGCAAGACTCATAGTATACTGTGACAAGAGTATACTTAGCTGAAGAACAAACTCATCTCACAATAGTGGACTCTAACAGACCATATTGTGAAAGTGCAGATTAGAACAACACATTAACACTTGAAGGAGGGATATTAGCACTACAAAGAAGATCAAGACAAGATAAAGATACATTTCAGATTCTGTACTGCATGTATTAAGTGGCTCGTGTCAGAAAAGGACTATTGATTATTTATACTCAGTGTAACAGGTCTGAATCTTAATGTTTGCTAAAGTGAGTAAATGATCTCTTTAAAACTAAAATCATTATGACTCAGCATGCTAACTGTATTTTCAATGAATGGAATGCAAACATTGGCCTGAGCCTCACAAAAAAACATTCTCAGCCTTCTTTTGCATTCAAGAAAATAAATTATTTTTAGATACCTGCAATATCATGTGAACTATAACTTGTACATATACCTTTAACATGCCTATGTAATTAAGAGAGTCAGTTCTGGGAGAAACAATTTGGAGTCTTTTGGCATTTTTAAGAACAAAACAAGAAAAAAAAATTGTAATGACATGGTACTGGTGACAGGGTTACCATCTGTCCCTCTTTGCATGGGGTGTTTCCTATTTTGGCTGTTTTAGCTTATGGAAAAATAAAAAAGAAAGCTTGAAAAAAATGGCAAATATTCTGAGATTTTGGGAGAAAAATTATTTTCCAAGTTTCCCCTAATAACTGATATAAACAATTTTGCAATTGAAACAGGTTAATATTATATGGACCAACTGAAACAACTGAAATTTTACAATAATAAGTTTTTATTTTGATACAAAAGTGAAGTCTAGTCCTTTGTGCTAGTTGTGAGTATAGGCTGTCCTGCAAAATCATATCCTGCCATAAAAAAATTCTACTTTGGCCATTTGAAAAGGTGACAACTAAATGGGCAAATTAATAGTTACAAGTAAATTATATAATAAAAAAGAAAAAACACACCAAGCACTAGTTGAAAAACAAGTATTCATCTAATTTTATAGAGAAAAAGAGAAGTAGAAACATTGAAGTGATCAACCTCACACAGATACAGGTGCATTTGAGAGTGCCCCCCCAACACACACACACACACACACACACACACACACACACACACACACACACACACACACACACACACAAACATGCAAATCATTTGGGAAGAAGTAGAGAATTGCTGTTTTCACTGCTACCTCTTCATTTTAACTTCATATCCGTAAGCCAGTCATTGCTGTTGACAAATGCTTATCTCATATTCACAGTGAGGATAAAAGTGAAAAAGTATTGACCATGTATGAAAAGGTTACTGTACATGACCACTCAGCACCCCAGAAAGGCACTAGGTGTTTGTGTGATATACATTCATGTGAGCATGAGTTTGTGTGTGTGTAATGTGTTGGGGTTGTGGCTATGGCCATTATCTGTTAGGATGAAAAACAGATTGTTTGCCAAAAGGAGATATTACAAGCCTTGGTTTTGTGAAGGAACAGCACAACTAAACTGGTGATTTAGTTTCTGATACTGAAACTAGCTTTCTAAAAAGAAATGCACTGCCATAATGCTGGCTGAGAACGTTTGAAAGACTTTTTTGTGGCTTCAGCTTTAAAATACCTTTTTTTTGGTCCTTAACTTTGGATTGTGGGGGGGGGGGGGACTTGGTTCTCAGAGTGCCACATGAGCTAACTATGACTCTGAAATGTCAGCAGACTGACAATGGGCTGATGTTGGCGACACAGGTGCATCCAGTGATGATGCTGAATTACATGGCCAGGAGGCACAGTCCGGGGAAAAAAAATGATACGTCTGACTGTCACTCCTGAATAGTGAGCTGCCTTACACACAGGATGGATGGATTATTATTTTTTAGCTTAATCTGGTATCATCTGTGTCTTTAAAATTAATTTGCACCTAATCTGTTAATATTCATATAATTTGCCAAGTTTTGTTTATTTGGTACACCTTTTGGCTGTTTTATAGTAAGAGTGGGAAATTGTTGGTGTTCTGGACATTTTGCTTGCTCCAGGCTTAGTTTTACACTGTGTTTCTCATGACTAGCCTGCTTTGTCCTACATTTCCTTGCTACTTGATGGGACAATTCTAACTCAGCTTAACCTTGTCACTAGTGTCAAAAGAATCAGGGAAGTATTTTTTTTATTTAATCCAGTTTTGTATAGTGTTTCAAGTCTACTAATTCTAATTTGTTAATACTGTTTATTGTGCTATTGTTTTGTGCATTTGAAACACTTTTTTCTAGTGAGAGTAGGAAAGTGTTCTGGAAATCTGCTTGCTCTAGGTTTAATATGCAGCTGTTTTTCTGATTGGTTCTGACCTTTAAGTGTTGCTTTTAAAATGTGCTGCATGGCCTGGCCTGCTGCTCTCTGCTACATTTTTTTTGCTTCACTAGCATTGGTTATACTAGTTGTAACCATATCTGACCTTGTTACACTACTCAAAAAAAGCAGGGCATGTTGCACTATACAAATGCAATCAGTTTGCCTCATAGTTTTTATAATTATCAAACCTTCCCTATGTGATGGTTGCTAAATGTTGCTAAGGGTAGTGCAACTTGGCTTTCAGCTGCAGTGAGCTGTACATTGCTGCTGTTCTTTGTTTATAGGAACTGCTCCCATCACAGCTTTGCATTCCACTGCTGTTTGTTTTCCTTGTTTATATTTTTAGTGCCTTGCAGGTCATTTGAACTTTTAATAGCTCCTTATTGCTGTCAGACCAATTCTTAGTTGTCATCAACTGCTATTGATATCTACATGCCCGCTTATACCTAGGCTAGTTATTGACAGCAGTTATATTTGGCTACATCCGGACATGTGGCATCTGGGGCAGATAAACCCTAAAAGTGATCTTTGTATGGCACCCAAACCTCTTGACTATTTTATCCAAGTGCCATCCGAGCCAACCTCTTCTCATTCTATTGGTCACAGTTGTGCATTGAAATATGTAGCATGTGTGGCAGCAGACACACCTGTCTTCATTCTGTTGGTGGCAGTCAAGTCTTATAGTGGTATGTGACATCAGAGCCATTCTCCAATCATACTATTCATAACATCAAAGCCTCTTATTGTAAAGTATTCCCTGTGCAATTTTTGATGCCTGTTTAGCCCTCATTCTATTGTAATTATATTGAATTGTTGTACTGCTGTCGCTGTCTTACTCCTGTAACTGTATACAAGCTGGAGGTGAGTACTACATTCAGGTCATACTGTGTGCAATTTATACTATCAGTTCAGTCTTATACAGTTGTTATTACACAGAATTAATATATTGTCCCCTTACAAGTGTAACTGCATGTTGTAATTAACTATGGCTGTGTACTTTTCTTGGGTTAGACTGGATTATGTAATTCCTTCTTCTCATGTTTAAATAATTTGTGGATCATTGTTGGCCCATCTTTGCTTTACTTGTTATATATTCTCCATAGCAGGGTTTATCTAACTAACATTATCTTCTCTGTTTGCGGACTAAGTTGTTTCGGTATATCATTTCTGTCCTCAAGAATTCTATCAAGTGGGAAGCACTGAAGTCCTGTCTACCTTCATCCCTTTTGTTGCCAGACTTTTGGATGTGGTATTCTGAAACTTTCTTTCGACCTCTGACTTTAATTTCTCTCCAATAGAATGTTTTCTGCAAAGTTATTACTATATCTACATGAATGCTTGTACTTTTAAATGTTTTAGATTGTTGGACAGCAGAAGATTTAAGCAAAAGTTGTATGAACAAATTCTGTGTACTTTGATAATCTTTGAAATATTGTATTTGCATCTTTTACTTGTATTTTCTGCCTTCTGCACCTGGGTCATATCTGAAATGGGTCCAAGGAGTAGCTCATCCACTTGGTCAACAAAACAATAAATGAAAAATAATAATAAAATAAAATTGAACATTCCTGGAGATTGGTAGCTCCTTTATCAGACAAAGTGACTCTACACACTCTAGGCAGAACAAAATTAACGTGACATTTAGCTTTTTGGTGCCAGGGTCCATAACAATCATGAGGGCGCGACAGTTTCTCCAGCAGGACAAATATGAATTTGACCTGGTGGTAGTTTATGAAAATGTGAATAACCTGAGGTGCTCAACCCCGAGGGACTTGCTAAAAGACATGTTGGAGCTCTCGATGCATGATACATACGGGTAAGCCTCTGGCTCTGAGTGTAATCTACCTTCATCCAGAATTATGCTCACATACAAAAAGAAAATAATTAGTGTTAACAACGGTCTAAGTAGCTGGTGTCATTCTGGGGGGTGTAGTATATGTCACCTTTGGAGAAAATGATCGACAATCTAACTTGTTTTGTCAAGGATGATCGGCATTTTTTTGCTTCATGGCTTCCATATACTATTCAAATCACTTTCTGCTCTCATAGTGCCTATTTAAGGTAAAGTCCACTTTCTGCATACCTCACAAAAACAAAAAGGTTTTGCAGTAAATTCAAGTACACTCCACATCAAGGTTATTTTGCTCAGTGAGATGAATCTCAACAATGAATTGTTACATTTTGATGCTTTCCAGCAACTTGAACAGAACCATATCTGTGTTGTAGCAGATGGCTGGATTCATTGTAAAGATAACACTCCTTTATCAGGTTTTAAAACCTAGCATGGATTCAGACTTAATAGTGACTATGTTAGAGTATTAATATTTGTCAGAGAGCCAGTTGTTCATAGGTTCATAGGTTCATACTGGGCTATCTGTCCTAGGGCATTTATAAGCCTAGCCAGAGTGTGTTTGGCTTTCGCCACCCATTTCAAATTAATTTTGCTATGCCTTTTTTTGAGGTTAGTATACTGTGCCTCTGTCTAACAGTGATACAGAAGTGATAGCCGGGGTAAACCTATGATCTCCCATCCACTCATCAAGATTCCTCTTGAAGAGAGTCAATGTGGGACTCTGCCTACCCTGGACTGGGATTTTATTCCAGAGTGAAGGGAGCCTCTGGGTTATGAATCTGTCCCTCCAGCATGCCCTATTTATTTCAGTGCTGTGGTTCAAGTCTCTCGAGCCAGAGCTCGATGGGATTTGGATTTTCTGAGGTGCAGCATGTCCATTAATTCCGGGTTGGACATGGCTTTATACGTCAGGCACAGATCGCCTCTGAGCAGGTGGTATGCCACTGAGTAGAGCTGGAGTTTCTTTAACCGGGCAGCATATGGCATCTGTTTGAGCCCTTTGATCCAATTGGTGAGGTACTTTTGGGGTGTTTCCAGTTGCTGCAGGTGTCTGGTAAGGTACATCCCAAAAGGGGCATTGTACTCAATTATGGGCCTGATGAGGGATGAGTAAAGAGGCACGATGACCTCCCCGATCTAGATGTGAATCCCTTCATGATTAGGTGGGCTATATAAAATGTTTTTCTAACCACTTTGGCCACGTGGTTGTCAAATGAGAGATTGCTATCAACTTGGGTCCCCAGGTCCCTAATGACTTCTTCTGTACTTAATGGATTACCACCTATGTGGTAATTTGTGGGCACTTTGTTTTTGCCAAAGGGATGACTATACACTTTTGGCGCTTAGCTTGAGGCCATGGCTCTGGCACCAGTTGTCTGTTTCTATGAGGCCCTTTTGGAGGATGCTTGTGTCGGCTGGAGAGTTGATTATGGCACCCAGTTTGCAGTCATCTGCGAACTTGGTCAGCCACAATCCTTCCGTGTTGGCCTGTACCGCCGAGAAATATATACCGAACAAGAGAGGTCCCAGGACTGAGCCTTGTGGGACGCCACTTGTAACTGGTTTGGAGTCTGACATGGCTCCAGCAATTCTAACCATGTGGGTTCTGTCCTTGAGCCAGTTTGCAACCCATCTAGTGACATAGGGGTTTATATTTAAGCTGGTGAGCTTATCTATAATGCCCGAGTGGGGTATTGTATCGAAGGCTTTTACGAGGTCCAGGTAGGCTGTGTGGACCACCTTCCCTCGCCAATGGCCTTGGTGACTGTTTCAAAGAAATCGACCAGGTTTAAGAGGCAGGATCTGCCCTTAACAAAGCCAAAATGGGTAGGATCCAGTGTCTGTAGGTCCCCAATATCTTTATTTATGAGGTCCATGATGATCCTTTCCATAGCTTTGCAGACCAAGCTAGTCAAGCTTATGGGGCGATAGTTTCCAGGATCTGTTGAGGCACCACCTTTGTGGAGAGGGACCACTGTTGCTGTACGCCACTCTTTGGGTATATATCCTGTAGTAAGGCTAAGATTGAACAGTAGTTTTATGTTTGGGTTTAGCTCTTCTTGGAGTTCATGTAGGACACAGCCCGGGACACCATCTGGTCCCATTGATGCTGTGTTTTTTGCTTTGGAGAGGGCGGCTCTTACCTGAGCATCTGAGATGTCAGGGGGGCAGCACTCTGTTGGGATAGATATTTGCCCTTTGGTGGGAGAGGGGAGAAGTTTGCACTGAACCTGTCAGCTAGGATGTTGGCAATGTCTGTGGGCTCGTGTATTTTTGTCATTTTGGACTAATTCTGAGCATATCTGGGAATTCCTACCCAGGTTCCTAACATAACTAAAGAAAGCCTTGTGATTATCCTTAGTGTCCTGTGCAATTTTTCTCTCAAAGCTGGCCTTAGACGATTTTATGAGTGCCCGTAGTTTTTTGCTAATACTGATCAGAGATGCCTTCCCTTTTGGGATTTTGCTCTGTCATGTAGTAGCTTCCTCCTTCTATTGTATAGTTTGTTTATGGTTGGGGTCCACCAGACAGGACGCCTGCCTTTGGAGGATTGGGTCTTGGTTTTATTTGGGATTGTGATGATACATGCATTCCTGAAGGTGTTCATAGAATGCGCTTATAAAGGATTCTGTGGTCTGGGCAGATTTTCCACAGGCCCGGGCTTTGAAGGATTTCACCGGTTTTGAGGCGTGTGAAATTTGCTTTAGAGACGTTTTTCACTGTGGTTTTCTGGGCAGGGGGTGGGGTCGGGATGTGAATATCCAGTGAGATTAGTTTATGGTCTGATCTTACCAGTGAGGGATACACTTCTGGTCTGGAGCATAGTGTCCCCATGTTGGTGATGATCAGGTCCAGTATGTTTTCCTCTTGTGGGAGTGGTAACAAGTTGTTCCATAGCATTTGAATTTATAAATTCTAGGAACCTTTGGGCTAGGGTGTTGGAGCTAGAGTAATGCTCCCAGTCTATGTTTGGGTAGTTGCAGTCGCCCAATATAATGGTGTTTGGAGAGACCTTCATATTTTCCAGTATTCTCAGGAAGGCCAAGTGGGGTTCCTGTGTTTGGGAGGGTGGTCTGTAGCAGGCTATAAACTGGAAGGCAGTTTTACCCACAGTTAGTTGCACATTGATAGTCTCTGATGCTTCAGGTTGTGCCACCAACCTGGAGGTGTGGGTATCTTTGACTAATATTGATACTCCCCCTCCTTTTGTGGTTCGGTCCAAGTTTTGGGGCCGAAAAGCATGGTATGAGGTATAACCTGGTAGTGCTGGGGTGCTGTCGGGATCCTTGAACCAGGTTTCTGTTACTGCACAGATATCGATGTTCTCCATGCTAAGGAGAGTTTCGAGTGTGTGCATCTTGAGGTTTAGACTTCTGGCATTGAGTAGCATTACTCTTAGTTTCTTATCCCTTGTGATACCTATGGAGGTGGGTTTGTCTTTTGAGCCTTGCCTAAAAAAGGCACTATGGGGGTAGCAAGAGCCTTTGCCAATACCTGAAAGCCCAGGGGTGACAGATGCAAGCCGTCCCTAGCGAAGTATCGTGGCTTGTCGAGCATGTCATCCCAGGCTGACAGGCATTGGATCCCCATCAAATGACACCAACACTTAAGCCAATTGTTGAAATTGATCATCTTGTCTTCATATTGTGGCATCATTCTTGGTGAGGGTAAGATGCTACTCAAGGTCAGGGTCATACCGGCCTGGGCTACATGCTCAGAGAGCTCCTCTATGTCTCTTTTCATGTAGTCCAGGGAGGTATGTCTCAGGTCATTCACACCAGCATGGACAATGACTGAGTCATATTTGTACTTGCCTTGGAGTGACCTGAGTGCTTGTGTTATGTGGCGGATCCTAGCACCCGACAGGCAGCTCACCGTGACCTTCTCCTTGTTCAGCCTGGTGAGCGGGTCGTCAGTGTGCCTGATGATAGAGTCACCTATTACAAGTGTATCAGGTGTGTTGTTTAGCCTTAAGGGCTGTGACTGTTCGGCACACTGGCTTTGTGAGCTATGTGTTGCACGTGTTTTGTTTTGGGGTAGCGGTTGCTTGGGTGTCTGCTTTGGAGGTCTCTGCTGCTTAGGCAGATTTTTATTTAGAGCCTCCGAGTATGTTTTTGTGTGTTTATGTGTTTGGTTTGTTACCGTGGTAGGTCTATGTGAGACTGGAATTGTAGTGAGTGTGGTTTCCTTCTCCTCCTGACTGGTTACGCCAGTACTGAGTTGAGAGAGCTTAGCCTCCAGTTTGGCTATATGGTTGCATCTCTCACATGTGTTGGAATTTGTTGGGAGGAGGAGAGGGTTGTCTGTGTACATGAGGCAGTTGTAACATTGCCTCAAGATTCCCAGATTCACCAGCTGGACCGGAGAGGAGATTGACAACTGACCTTTGGACATGCTAGAATAGTATTGGGAATTCCTTTATAATTGAAAAAAGGGCCAATGGGGAACAAGGTACTCAAGGGGAGTTTGTGAGGGTGTAGTGCTTTTAATTTTTTAGAGCTGACTTATATAATTGCTTTAGTGAGCAAGTGCCAGGTAACTTAAATGCAATGTGTTACAGGTAACTTAAATGCAAAAATGACAAACAGTAACTTTCTTTTAAGTGAAACAAGGAAATAAGTACAGTAAGCAATGCAGATATCACTAGGGATCCACAGAAGTGCTAAAAGGACGTGTTTTAGGTGGAATTAGCGTTTCAGGGAAATAAACAAACAACAAGCATACAAATAAAGCTAGATTCAGCACGCCTGGATCTAGTCTATGCTACAGCAAACAAGGTGTACCAATTTCAGTAAGAAACAGTTAGAATATGCAGGCACTATAAGCCTCTAACCAGAAATTCCCTGCTCAGAAGGGCAGAGTCCAGCCTCTCCTCCCACAAGAGTGCAGACCGCAATCCTTCTTAATGTAAAATAACTGGCCTGAAGCCCAAGTGCTTAAACAAGAACTAATACACTTTTAGAATAACAGACACTGAGCTCTCAATCAGCAGTTCCCAACTTAGAAGGATGTAAGCTACCTGTCCTGCCACCACAGTGCAGGCCACAAACCTTCCTAATGTAAAACAACTGGTCTGAAGCCCAAGTGCTTAATCCAAAAGACTTAGAAATGATAGCTACACTTTAATCAAGTTACTACCAGCAGTAATAAATACAACTGAATACTTTAAAGAATGCCTGGATTAGTGCTCAAGTTATATAAACAAAGCTAGATTCAGCAGGCCTGGATCTAGTCTATGCTACAGCAAACGAGGTGTACTAATTTCAGTAAGAAGCAGTTCAAATATGCAGGCACTATAAGCTTTAACCAGAAATTCCCAGCTCAGAAGGACAGAGTCCAGCCTCTCCTCCCACAAGAGTGCAGAACACGAACCCTCTTAATGTAAAATAACTGGCCTCAAGCCCAAGTGCTTAAACCAGAATTAATACACTTTTAGAATGACAGACACTGAGCTTTCAATCAGCAGTTCCCAACTTAGAAGGATGTAAGCTACATGTTCTGCCACTACAGTGCATACCACAAACCTTCCTAATGTAAAACTGGTCTGAAGCCCAGGTGCTTAAACTAAAAGGCTTACAATGAGTTACACCAAGCAGTAATGAATACAACTGAGTACTTTTAAGAAGACGCAAAAGCAAAATAAAGTAGGAAAAAACACAAATACAGTAAAAGCAGATACATTTTTTTTTTTTTTGGAAAGAGAGAAAGGAAAGAGAGAAAGGAGTAGCAGAAACTAAGCTGATTGGCCTTCTCAAATGCTCTCCCTGTACTGGGTAGAATGAGGTAATGACACTAGACTGGGAGGAGGGTCCCAGATCAAATTTACACTAGGGGCGGGCAACTGCAAAGCCACCAACTATAAAAAATCTATACCAACATGGAGGGAGGGTGGGAAACAAACTGCAGAAATGTTACTCACAGTGTTTATATAGATTCCCTGTGACCTTCAAGCAAAATGTATTGAACTTCAAATGACCCTAATGAAGACAAATTATGAATTCGTAGCCTACTACAGGTCACCCACAATGACTCTGGAGCACGACACAAATGCACTTACAGAAATAACCATGTAAAAAAAACTTTCTGATGGGTGATTTCAACTATTTATTAATTACCATGAACACCTATATATCACAAATGTTGGGAATGCCCAAAGATTCCTAAATTTTATAAATAAATACTAAAATATGTGAAACTAATTGTACATTTTGTATATTTATACAACAAGTTGATGGTTTTTATTGCCCTTATTTAAAGAAAATCATTAAGACCAGTGCAGGGGGTGACTGTAACACTACAAAAGTAATTTACAGAGCACAGTGCAATGAATGTGATGCATTCTATGTGGGCAAGACTGTAAATAAACTCAAGTGTAGGATTTCATGTCATTTGTCAGAAATCTGCTCTCGATGTAAAAATAATGCACTAGCCAAACACTTTTCGCTTCATAAAAGACACAGGTTTTAAGTTCCAGATCCTGGATCACATAGACATGGGTGATCTTGAAGAAGACATCCTGAATATTCTGGAGAAACATGAACTCATGTGGCAATTAAAGCTGAACTGTTTTAGGAAGCCTGGACTAAACATGAACTCATGTGGCAATTAAAGCTGAACTGTTTTAGGAAGCCTGGACTAAACATGAACTCATGTGGCAATTAAAGCCGAACTGTTTTAGGAAGCCTGGACTAAACTACTACTGTTCAATTAAAAGTGCACTGGAACTTAGTAAGTTGCCACATTGTTTACATGACTAATTTTATTTTATTTTATTCTACCAGTTGGTTTTAAATAACATTTTAAATCAGTTGTAATTTAAGTGTATATTTCATTTCCATCATCATAAATTTTTTATTATTATTTTTTCTTTTCTGGTTCTCTTTTTTTTCCACTTTATTCAAAATGATGTGTAATAACAATACTAACTAATTATACAATTATATATATTTTTATAGATAGTTTTTAGGGTTCTTGTACACAGACCTGAAGAAGTCTAGAAGGACGAAAGCGATCTTTGTTAACAATAGTTTATGAAAATAGAACATGATTTTTAGAATTGATTTTTTACATGCAAAGTGTATATGTATATATTTATATATATTTTTTGATTGCCAAATGGACTAAGGTTGATATATTTCCAGCCATGTAGTATATTGTCTTGGATAAAATCACAGACTTAATAATCTACTTGATAATCTAAGAGGTACTACATCCTTATAAATTTTATTTAAAATACATAAGGGTTATATTATTATGACAGCTACTAGGTATGGCAGGACCAGCTTGACTGTCACACTGATGGGGGAAGGGATGTGAATTTAACATGTGTAACTGCGGTGGTGTTGCTGCGGTAGCATTGTCACCTCACAGTAAGACGCTGTCCTGTTCAATTCTCAGCTAGAACGTCTTTTGTGTGGAGACATGCGTGAATGAGCGTACCTTCATTGAAGGTTGTGCGGCAGAGCCGGCAACTCAGTACGTAAAAATCTACTGCCAATCATTAGCGTACCGGAGTTCCACTGTGGCGACCCCTAACTGGGAAAAGCCGAAAGACACAACAACCAATAATATTTTGTTTTACAGCACAATAAACCACTCCATTTATGGTTGCCACCCATCCCGTTGTCAACAGGACACTCACGGGTTGAGCTTTCTCATCCCGCTTCCCGCATTCACCAACAGTGGGACTTTAAAAGTCCCGTTTTCCCCTTTGCGCTCGCGAAATTGCCATTGCCGTGGAAAAGCCGAAAATACTTCCGTTTTTTCCACGGCAATGCGGCTACGTCACCAACCCAGACCTGCAGTTAGAGGGATTCCCTGCTAGGTCCAGGTGGTGTAATTTAAACTGTAATTGGCTAAAGGGATTGGAGGGGGTGGGGATTTATCTAGAAGAGCCTAATAAAGGTCGCAGCTGTAGAGCAGTTTGTTTTAGTGCTCTACAGCTGCGAAGGGAATTAGGGACAATTTGTCAAAGTTCTGAAAATTCTACCAGCCAACCAAGAAGCCAGCCATCCAGCCAAGAAGCCAGCCAGCCAGCCAAGAAGCCAGCCCAGCCAGCCAGCAAAGAAGCCAGCCAGCCAGCCAGCAAAGAAGCCAGCCTGCAAGGGAGCCTGTCAGCCTGCCCAGCCAATTAGCCATTCCAGCAGGAAGGAAGCAAGCTAGCCCAGCAAAAACTGTGATAGTGGTAAGTACATAACATAGTATTTTGTGGCTTTAGTTATTTAAAATGTGAATATTGTGCTTTATTTAAGTTTTTAATGTTTAGAGGTAGATGGGGATGTAGTATGCAGTATTTAAATCTATGCAGTGGTTATTTTGAAATTTTTCAGTAGTAGTTTAAAATGGGAATATATTGTGGTTTAATTTTTTAATGTTTAGGGTAGATGGCGGTGCAGTATGCAGTATTTAAATCTGTGCAGTGGTTATTTTGAGATTTTTGAGCAGTAGTTTTTAAAGGTATAAAACCTGTATGTATATGTAATTGTTATTGTTCTTGGGGGTATGATTTGGAAGCATTAACTAAAACTGGCAACATGTACCTACTAGAATAATAAATACACTACATTAACTGTTAACATTCCCCCTCAAAAGGTAGTCTTGTACCACATACACATTGACTTCTAAACACACCGACTCCTAAAACTAAACTAAAACACTACCTAACCAACCACTGGCTATGCTCCTGTGACTACCCAAGCTGATCTTTCTGCTCCTCATGTCTCGTGCATACATCTTACTTTCTCCCAGCTTTAAGCTTTTAGTGTTCTCAATACTACTAAGATATGCCCTCACTTATCTAGTATCTACATCCCTCTCTACATTCTACTGCTTACTTTTAACATCCTATTGTTTCCTGTCTTATTCTACCCATTCCAATACTCAAGTAAAAGCTTTTACCTTTCTGTACTTTCCTCATATTGTTATTCAAATGTCCTAAGTATTGTTTGTGCTTGAAAATCCTTTATACTGTGTACATTTTCTCTATGCTTTATTTTTAAAATGTGTATAAACTGCTTCTTATGCGTGTAATGCTTTATGTATTGTCTATATACTGTTTATTATCATGTGTTAGATAGCGGAGCTTTTCTCCTCGGGCCTCCACTGAAAATGGACATGTATCCAGTTGGACTAGCCCGGTTAACAAATGTAAAATAAATAAAAATAAAATTACTTTTAAAAGGCTGAACTGTGTATGTCGAAATTGTTTATTTCTGGTGGGGGGCAGTGAAATATAAATTTAGTGTGATGTATTTCTATTGTCGTAGCTTTTTCTGGGTATTTTCTGTTTACAGATAGAACATGTTCGAGCATAGTTTGCACTTTTTTTGTGTGGAAATGTGTGCAATTTAATGCTGTTTTCAGGAAGTTAGGATATACTGTTTGGATAATTTTTCCTGTTAGTTCTTGCAAGTCAATGTGTATGTGGTACAAGACTACCTTTTGAGGGGGAATGTTAACAGTTAATGTAGTGTATTTATTATTCTAGTAGGTACATGTTGCCAACTAACTGAAGCTGTTTCAAGATTGTTTTCATTTATACTTGTAAATGTGTGCATCTAATTTTTTATGCATTCTTAATAAGGTTAAAATGTCCTGCTTTGCTTGTAATGTGAATATGGGTGTGCTGCTTTTACTTGGGCCTGTTTATTGCATTGCTGTGCTGGGTAAATTACTCTTAATTGCTATGTTTTGAGGTAAAAGGAGCCCATGGAGTCTGCTGTATATTGTAGTTTATTTTACTTCTCTTGCAAAAAGTATTTTTAAAAGTTAAAATGTTTACGGACCTTTTTCCTGTTTATTTTGTTTTTGCGGATGCATGCTCAGAAGTTAATGCAGTGTATTTGAGATTGTGCTAAACCATATCGTTGTTACAGGGTAGTTTGATTTTATAAGTAGCAAAGTTTCTATTTTGTGTTTTAGTGGTGTCTTCAATAAACTTACAATGTACTGTTTTCATTATAATCTGATTATGACCATTGCTGCTGTTGGGCATGTTCATTAATAGATCATTACGCTGTGTAAATTAGTGCCATACATTTCTTTTAACTGCTGTGGTCAAAAGCTAAATCAGGTCTATGGTATCCACTGTGCATTCTCATTAATTTTAGTGTTTTTTTGGTTCAGTGAATGTGGTTAACTTTTTTTCTTGAGGGGTGGGGTGAGGTGGGCATGTTCAGTGGTAAAAATAATGCATTTCATTTTCTACAAGCTGTGTTAGTTTTCAATGGCCAAAATGCCCCCTACATTACCTCATTTACTATTTGACCTTTTTCAGACTATTTGTAATAACTCTTTTCTGCTCCATTCCTCGGTTCTTTCACATGACAATGTTTTTTGAGACAGTTCTTTATAGTGCCAATGTTTTTCAAGCTAGTTTTTTCAAGGGCCACTGTTTTTCAAGCCATTTTTTCGCATGCCAATGTTTTTCAAGCCAGTTCTTTCAAGTGCCAATGTTTTTCAAGCCAGTTCTTTCAAGTACCAATGTTTTTCAAGCCAGTTCTTTTGCGTGCCAATGTTTTTCAAGCCAGTTCTTTTGCGTGTCAATGTTTTTTAAGCCAGTTCTTTTGTGTGCCAATGATTTTTGAGCCATTTATTTTGTGTGCCACTGTTTTTTGAGCCACTTCTTTCAAATGCCACTGTATTTCAAGCCAGTTCTTTTGCATGCCACTGTTTTTCGAGCCAGTTCTTTTGCGTGCCACTGTTTTTCAAGCCAGTTCTTTTACATGCCACTGTTTGTCGAGCCAGTTCTTTCGTGTGCCAATGTTTTTTGCGCCAGTTCATTTGTGCCTACAGCAGTATGTTACTGCACCCTACTAACACAGTTTTGGTAAATATGTTGCATATCAGGTAAGTACAGATTCAAGCATGAAGAGAGCAGCAGTTTCATCACAGTCAACCAGCAGCAAGAGAATGTGCAAGTGGCAGGATGTTTGGAAAACAGAATACGACTGGATCGATAGATGCAGTGATGTCAAAGCGTTCTGCAGGTACTGCAAGAGAGAATTTCTAGTGACCCACGGTGCAAGAAACAATGTTGCATGACATGAGGCAACTGAACAACATAAGACTGCTATACTTCAAGCTAAATCCACTCACCTGATGACAAAGTGGGCAAGGAACGCAAACCTTGAGGGACCAGAACTTAGGATCATTGCAGCAGAAGCCTCTGAGGTGTTCCATGCTGTTAAGCACAATATTTCCTATAACAGCTTGGACTGTGCAGTAAAGTTGGCCAGCCAGTTGTACAGTGACTGGGACACTGCAATGAAACTATCTTGTGGAAGAACCAAGGCTGAAGCCATAGTTGAAAATGTTTTGGGACTACGCTCATTGGAATGTCTCCTGCATGACCTTCAAAAACCAGGCACTTCATTTGCAATTTCATCAAATGCTTCCAACAAGGGGAACATAAACATATTTCCACTTGTTGTGAGGTATTTTTCTAAAGAAGAAGGGGTGGTGAATGGCCTTTTGGACTTCTATGAAGACCCTGATGAATCTGTACAGGCTATTTCACTGCAAATTTCCAACATTATGAAAAGGCACTCCTTGCCCTGGAACAGCATTTCAGCGTATGGGGCTGATAATGCCAATGTGAACTATGGGAAAAAAATCTGGTGTGTATACCAGATTAAAAGAAAAGTGCCCATCACTCCAGAAGGCTAACTGTGTTGCCCACATAATTCACAATGCAGCCGAAAAAGCTGCAGCACAACTACCATATGACGTGGAAATATTTGTAATGAGACTTTTCAGCCACTTCTCAGGTTCTGCCACAAGGACCAGAGACTTGAAAGACTTCTTTGAGTTTTGTGGCATGGAATTTGAGAGTCTGTTAAGACATGTGCCAACAAGGTGGCTGTCACTACTCCCAGCCATTGAAAGAGTAGTGAAAAATCTCCCAGTGCTCCAGTCCTATTTCCTCTCCCAGGGAGAAGAGGAGCCCCCCCGGCAGATATGGCAGTACTTTTCAGCTAATGAACATGGCGAGAATGAATTGCCTATGCTGCCCCAGTAATATTTGCACTTTCTCTGTGCTGTTCTTGTGGATTTCAATGAACATATAAGTACATTAGAAAAATCAGCACTTACTGCCATGGAAACTTTTTGTGTAATGGTCTCTCTGAAGCAAAAACTGCAGGCAAGAGCTGAAGGTGCTTTCTTTGGAGGGAAACTTAGGGCACTTATGAGCACATAAGATAGCACTTCTGCTAACAAACTGAAAAGAGACTTCATTGTGTTCTTGGAGACAGCAGTGAAATACCTGGAACAGTGGTTTGATTATATTGAAAGTAACTAATTGTTTACACTATCTAAATTATCTCTAAATGAGCCCTTTGCTTTCAGTGACTTACTTAATGTGACCACTGCCCTGAGTCTGCAGGATGGAGATGAATATTATCTTTTTAGGGACTACTTGGCAATTAGGCCCTTTCTGGAACAGTTATGTAACACAAGCTTGACCCCAGGAGAGAAGTGGCTGAAGCTTTTCAAAGAAGGGCCTGAACTGACTACACTATATCCGGTAATTGCTAGGGTTTTATCTATACCGACCTCAAACGCATTTGCAGAAAGAGTTTTTTCTTTGGTGAAAGGTAAATAGATAGATGTGCGAAACTGATGTAGTGTGGACTTGTTAAAAGCTGAATTAATGATGACTGTAAATTACCGGATGAAATCTTGTGACTTTTATTCAAATATTATTTCAAATCGAGCCTTTCTTCAAGCCATAAAATCAAATTCAAAATACACTTTTAAAAAAAAGTGATTTAGTGTACTAGTGTGCAGTATAAAGTACTAGGGTGCAGTTTGTAATTTTGTATTCTTTGTTTAGCGTTAATTTGCTAGTGTGCAGTATGTAGTACTAGGGTACAGTATGTAGTTTTGTGTTTTTTCTTTGCTTTAACTTTAATTGATGATAAAAAGTCTTAATTTTATACTTGGCTTGTATGATGTATGTAGATTTTTTGAAGTTTTCTTTCTGAATAGTCATGGCTGGTTTATGAATTTTTTTAACTTTTTAAATAAACAAGTGTCTGTTTAATGAGTAGTGTGTTTTTTATTCCTTTAAAGTTTATTTACTGTTACAACTGAGTAATGTGTGTTTTTGCAGTAATAGTTCACTTCATTTAAATGGTTTGAGTTTTCAGTATGCTGTAATGTCACAATGTTGTATCCTTAACTGTAATACTGCATCTCCTTTAACACCTCTGGTGATGTTGTGGTGGTGGTGTGGCCAGTGTCATATTGACCACACCCCCTATTCTATTGGCCACACCCCCATGCCCCACTTTGGCCTTGTTAAAAGGTGGCAACCCTAACTCCATTGCCCGATAAAAAGTATTTATATATTTAGAAAGCTTGTGAGGAAACTATTATTCTATTTTTGTTTTACTTGGATCGCTTGTCTGTGTACCTAATAAAGGATTTTTTAATACTTAGTAATTCTGTACAATTACATATTTTTTAATATTTATTTATTTATTTTTTGACTTAAGACGTGTTTAAGTTCACTACTTCTATTACTATTGCCTGATATGATTAATATACAGTGATTAACTAGAGATATATGGACTGAAAATCTTCCACACAGAGAAGTTTCTTACACTGTTTTCTTTTTGGACACACTACACTTGTTTAGTGGGTTGTTTTGAGACTTCAGGGATACCATGGAGATTACTTGTTTTTTTGTTGATAGTTTGGTTTCTAAGACCAAGGTTTTTGTTCCGTCAAAGGATCCCTGAATTGGTGTGGAATTACAGCATTTTAAAACATGGATAATGACAGGCTAAAAGATTTACTAACTGTACCTATCTGGAATGATACAGAAGTAGATCAGATACAAATGGATACAGAAAATGAGCAGAGAAGAATGGGCCTAGAAAATATGAATTCAGAGATTTTTTCTAAATTAGAAAAGCAACTGAAACGCATGCAGGGACTCTACTGGGAACACATTTATTTACAAAAAAGCATAGATAAGAAGAGACTACCCAGGGGACTTAGACTGAACAAAAGACCAATGTGGAAAAGTATGGATGATTCACTTATTAAGGAATGGGAAGATATTTTAGAGGATGCCAGCTACAAACTTATTCGTCTGCTAGTAAGGAACAACCTTAGTGTGTAGGAAGCTACAAAGGCTGACATCACATCTTTAAAAACAACATTGGAAAATGAGAACCACAATGACCTAGATGACCTAGATGCTAAATTTGAGCTGCTTAAAGAAACTGTGAAAGGATATGAACAGTCTATTAAAAAAGAAAAATTAATAAAATGAAATGAGATCAACTGGACAAAGATGATCCTGGGAGACTTACTAGGAGGTACAGTAATAATAGAACAACAACAACAACAACAGGAGAGCCAACAACAGACAAGGTTTTAGTTATTACAGGGGATATAAGGGAAAGTATAACCTTGCCAGCAGACAGCAATGGGATTTTCCCAGGGGAGATTCTCACACAAAACCAGACAGGGGCACAATGCAGAACCACCAGGAGGTTGCCCCCCGATATCTCATTCCCCACCATCCCAATCCCCTCAGGCTATCAACACTCCACAGAAGCCTTTGACATCACAGAAGGATTAGGACAGGAACATAAGCCACAGAGGCAACCAGAACCAACAGAGAGTTCTACAGGATGAATTACAGGACTACCAGGACAACCGGGACCGCAGACAATCCAGCTACCAGGAGCAGCAGCACCTTCACAGAGACCAGTTTCTTCAGGAAGAGCAATATCGACAGCACAGACATCAGTCACCACACCAATACCAAAGCCAGCACCAGTACCAGAACAAGAACGACGACCATCACCAGAGCCCCAGAGCTTGTCCCTCTTACCAGGTTCCCCCCCTACCACAGCCACAGTGAGGAATACTATTACAACCCACCGAGATTTCAGAAAGCAGAGGAGGAATTCCAGAGGTCTCATACTCTATCCATGAACCCCCAGGGAGACAGGAGAACCAAACAGTGGACAGGGGTGAGGGAAATACAATACCTTGGCAGTCCCGACTGAAACCCTGACTACAACCCAGGTCCCAGGTTCAGATGGAGGAACCAGCCACAATAACAGGTACAATAACAACAACAGGTGCCACAATAACAGGTGTTCCACTTATCTGGAACCACTCTGTTAAAGCACTGACTGAAGATGAAAAAAATGTGTTGTCCAAAGGACTTACTTTTGTACCAAGCTGCAGGAGTGAGATTGCTCAGGTACTTATAGACCTTAAAATATTTGTGAGGAAGCTCAACTTAAGGGTACAGTTTCACGGCAAAAGGAATGACATTGAAAATAAGCCTACTGATGAAACTATAAAAAGGCCTAGCAGCTATTGTCCACCACTACATCAAACATTAGCTGCTTTCAAAGTAAAATGTGAGATGGATATCAGGAAACTCCTTATAAACATCCTAAGAAAAAACGTTATAACTTAACACAAGGAGAAAAAAAACATTGATTGAACTAGGCAATGATAAATCCAGACGTGTAATGAAGGCAGACAAGGGAGGAGGTATACTTGTGATTGATACCACTAGCTACAACCAAAAGATAGAACATGCTGGAGGATAACACATTTTATGAGTTATTTGCCATGAATGACATAAAAAGAGCATATGATTTATGGAACAGTAATCTCACCATATTATGGGAAGAAAAATTTATTACTGAAAATCTTTATAATTATTTATGGAGCCCATTCCCACGTTTACCTTACTTTTTTGTAATACCAAAGTCACACAAGAACAGAGAAGATCCACCTTATAGACTGGTAGTAGCAAGTGAAGGTTCCCTTACTGAAGCCACAGCCATTTACCTTGATTACTTGCTGAAACCTTTAGCAGAAAAGAATAAGTCATGCATAAGAGAGACAATGGATTTTTTGAAGCAAATAAAAAACATTACAGTGGAAACTGACTATTTTATTAACTACTGATGTGGAATCCTTGCAAACAGTGCTCCCTCACAATTACTGTATAACAGCAGCTATGGGGTCTTTTAAGAAACATAATCAAGGTACACAGGTACAACTGCAAAAGTTAAGCAAGCTCATTAATCTTGTACTAGACTTCAGTTTCTTTACTTTCAATGGCAAACACTGCAAACAAAAAGCTGGTATAACAATAGGGGCTGCCATGGCTCCCAGCATAGCTAACATAGCCCTGGTGAGGAGGACTTTGTGTTAAGCAACACAGACTACATGCAGCATATCACATGCTATTTACATTTTATTGATGACATCTTTATTGTGCGGGAAGGTGACACCTTGCAGTTTGGAGATTTTATCACTTACCTCAGTCAAACAACCCCCTTCCTAAAATTTACCTCTTCCCATAGCTATACTTTAACCACTTCCTTAGATATGCAGATTTCCAAGGACACCAACAATAACAGAATCACTGCTAATCTATTCAGAAAACCAACAAGGGTTAACGTATTATTCCACAGTAAAAGCCTACATACTACATGAAACAAGTATAATGTAGTGAAGTCCCAAGGCTATAGATTAGCTAGAATTACCACAGAGATGGAACCGATTTTGAGAAACTTGAACAACTTAGAGAATGATTTTCTAGTGAGAGGCTATGAAAGTCAGATGTTAAAAAACATCCTGAAACCCATTATAGAACTGAAAAGGACTGAAGCACATTCAGTCAACCTCCCCAGTAGGAGAATGTTAAGAAAATCCACAGTGAATAACAAATGCAAAAATAGCTGCATCCTGACATACACTTTGGATTATCACAGTATCAAAAATGTTATTGAAGAAAAGTGGGACATTGTCACAGGAAACCCTTTTCTCATTAACATCTTAGGTGAAGCCCCATCCTTTGTTTATAAGAAGGCCAGGAACATTAGAAGTTTTGTTGAATTTAAATCTAGACCACATGAGAGAAACACTAAAAGATGTGAAACTAATTGTACATTTTGTATATTTATATAGCAAGGTGATAGTTTTTATTGCCCTTATTTAAAGAAAATCATTAAGACCAGTGCAGGGGGTGACTGTAACACTACAAAAGTAATTTACAGGGTGCAGTGCAATGAATGTGATGCATTCTATGTGGGCAAGACTATAAATAAACTCAAGCGTAGGCTTTCATGTCATCTTTCAGAAATTCACTCTGGATGTAAAAGTAATGCACTAGCCAAACACCTTTTGCTTCATAAAAGGCACGCAGGTTTTAAGTTCCAGATCCTGGATCGCATAGACATGGGTGATCTTGAAGGAGACATCCCAAATATTCTGGAGAAACATGAACTCATGTGGCAATTAAAGCTGAACTCTTTTAGGAAGTCTGGACTAAACTACTACTTTTCAGTTAAAAGTGCACTGGAACCTAGAAAATTGCCACATTGTTTACATGACTAATTTTATTTTATTTTATTCTACCAGTTGGTTTTAAATACCATTTTAAATCAGTTGTAATTTAAGTGTATATTTTGTTTCCTAATACTAATCTAATCTATGTTTCCATCATCATACATTTTTTATTATTTTTTTTTTCTTTTTCTGGTTCTCTTTTTTTCCACTTTATTCAAAATGATGTGTAATAACAATTCTAACTAATTAAGCAATAACCCATGCCTGGGTGTGGGTAATGCTGGATTTACCCATGGTTGGTGTCGTTTGATCACGAGGGCGAAGCCTGAGTGGCCAAACAAAGACAACCATTGGTAAATCCAGCATTACCCACACACAGAAGTGGGTTATTGCTATTATACAATGACATTATTTAAGAAAAAAAATACTTTTCTTAAATAATGGCATTGTATAATGCATGCTTATGCAGTACATCAGAGCTGTGGGTGGAAGCAACGGAGAAAGCAAGATCTCTGTTGCTTTTTACAAAGTGCCCCGCTATGATAAAGAGTTTAACATAGCGAGACAGCTTTACATAAAGCAACTGAGAAAGAAAGATCTCTGTTACTTTTTTTAAAGCTGTCTCGCTATGTTAAACTCCTTTAACATAGCGAGACAATGTCTAAAAAGTAACGGAGATCTTGCATTCTCCGTTGCTGTAAAAAAAGACTTATACTAATGGAAAAAGTCCGGGCGACCAGACCTTTTTCCATTAGTATAAGTCTGATTTACAACATGCACAATCACCAATCAGCATGCACGTTTTGGAATATTAATGGGGGGGGGGTCATTGTATAATTATACAATTATATATATTTTTATAGATAGTTTTTAGGGTGCTTGTACACAGACCTGAAGAAGTTTAGAAGGATGAAAGCGATCTTTGTTAACAATAGGTTATAAAAATAGAATATGATTTTTACAATTGATTTTTTACATGCAAAGAGTATATGTATATATTTATATATATATTTTTGATTGCCCAATAGATTAAGGTTGATATATTTCCAGCCATGTAGTATATT
The DNA here is from genome assembly GCF_019279795.1 of Protopterus annectens. NCBI lineage: Eukaryota > Metazoa > Chordata > Ceratodontiformes > Protopteridae > Protopterus > Protopterus annectens. The sequence continues at coordinate 835,772,832 of NC_056741.1, forward strand.
GTCTTGGATAAAATCACAGACTTAATAATCTACTTAATAATCTGGTTAAATAAGAGGTATTACATCATTTTTAATTTTATTTAAAGTACATAAGGGTTATATTATTATGATAGCTACTAAGTAGGGCAGGACCAGCTCGAATGTCACACTGATGGGGGAAGGGATGTGAATTTAACATTTGTACCAATAACATTTTGTTTTACAGCACAATAAACCACTCCCTTGCCTGATAAAAAGTATATATATATATATATATATATATATATATATATATATATATATATATATATATATATATAAAGCTTGTGAGGAAACTATTACTCTATTTCTGTTTTACTTGGATTGCTTGTTTGTGTATTTAATAAAGGATTTTCGACTGCAAACAGACTGCCTGCCTTGCTTGGATTACTTTCAAATACTTAGTAATTCTGTACAATTATATATTTTTTAATATTTATTTATTTATTTTTTTGACTTAAGACGTGTTTAAGTTTGCTATGTCTACTACTATTGTCTGATCTGATTAATATACAGTGATTAACTAGAGATATATGGACTGAAAATCTTCCACACAGAGAAGTTTCTTACACTGTTTTAAATTTTATAAATGCTAACTCCTTTGTACAGATTTTTAACCAGACAACTAGAGATCAAAATCTTCTAGACCCCATCTTCACTATTACAGTACCTACTCACACAGTTCCTGTACACCCTCATCTCTTGCCAAACCCACTCACGAATCAGTAATCTTCTCACTGAGATTATCTAAACACACAATAGTGAACACCACTGAATCCAAGGCCTTTAACATATTAAAGCAATATTGTCTCTATGTTAGAAGAAGAAATCATTCTTCTATACTCTGCCTTAATCAGACTAAGTATAGAATGTAATGTTGTAGTATGCATCTATCCAAACACATCATCTAGCTAGAAATGATGCAAAGTTTCTTAACTAAAAAGTCCATCAGACTAAAGACCCTCATCTCCCAAGACATACTTAAAGCTATGTGTATAGTCTTTACCTTATAGATTCTTGCATAGTGATTTATGTCTAGCAGTCTAGCATAGGGGCCCAACTCTGCTTGATTTTATACATCAGAAAACAAATAGCTACACATACTCTCATATTAAAGCTCGAATTTCCATCAACAAATAAATAAGACACACTGCAGGGTAAAAAATAATACTTAACACACCTTGTCTCTGAAAGAATCTTGTGCTACAAATAAAACGCTCTTGCAAATGGCAATGATTGGATGTGGGCATTGGCAAGGTGATTATGATCTTTGACAGACTTTGCCTTGTGAATTCTATAAATTCTATAATTAGGAGAACAAGCACATGTTATGCAGGCATTCCTCTTCAGGTGATGAAATAAGGTATTCATTTCTTGCAGTGGAACTCCAGAGGAGACCAGAAGAGTGATAAAAATAATACTGCTTTTGAAAAGGAAAACAAAAGATACTGTTTTGTGTTACTAGTGTCATGAAGACAACTGCAATATTGCTGCCAGGGTATTATAATTGCTATTATTGATGACTGCATCAGACTCAAGAATCATAGCTAGATTGTATGCTACTGAGTATGAGGAGTGTTTATAAATTGCCAAAAAGTTTGGCTACATAAAGAATGAGTTTTCTATCCTTCACATGATGGGCATTCTAGAACATACTGAAGTAAAATGGTTGCAGTTATTCTTGAGTAAATGAGGTGGTACATAAAATTAGAATGTCTTGCACATTACTTAGGAGGACTCAGTTGAGTAAATCATATTGGGGTATTTATATCATCATGAATCACATTAAGTTTAAGTGAACGGAGTTAATATGGATTATTTAGAGGCATGATTTCTGAGAAGGATGATTCAGACAATTGCTTTTTGCTGATTTACTTTAAATTTCTGTTCACGTTCTGATTTAATGTGTGTGTGTGTGTGTGTGTGTGTGTGTGTGTGTGTGTGTGTGTGTGTGTGTGTGTGTGTGTGTGTGTGTGTGTGTGTGTGTGTGCGCATGCTCGTAGATGTCACTTGATCTTTGGTGGCCAGTGGTAGTTAATTCTTTAACAAATGTAAAAACCTATATCACACTGGAATGTCAGCTGCATGATGCAAACAAAAGTACCTAGAACTGGCATTTTTCAAACCAGTGGCAGAGAACCAACAACTGCTTTAGGACTGGCACCTGCGTGATTACAGACAGAAGTGTAAGTGGCACAATGAAGTTACTGAAGAGGTTAATAGGTTCTCAAAAGCAATGCATTGCATGGTTCCTTCTGGCATCTGACATAGGCTAGAGCAGAAAATGTAAAAGGGCATGCTCTGCAGCAGGAGTTTAAACCCTTTGTGCAAGCTCCACAGCTGCACTTTGGACTCTTTTTGATGATGTGTGGGACTATACTCTTTCAAAGACCTATTCCTGATACTGCCTTAGGAGCTATGGCCATAATATCAGTAATAGATAAGATTAGACCTCGACAAGATACTCAAAGGTATTAGATGTATGAGCAGAGCAGAAGATAGGTGGAAATGATGTGGAATATATACTAAATGATACATATGGAATAGACCATATTAAAATGCATCATTAATATGACATGGAACTTTCCTTCCTAACAGCTATCAAGCAAGAACTATGGGTATTCCTGATCCCTGCCCTCATGACCCTGATCTTACTCGCACTCTTCCTGGAAGAAATGGGCTTCTTCCTTCGAAACACTGTCTCCACCAAGCGGCGGTGCCTCTACCTTTGGATCTTGGGAATATACCCGGTAAGTTGAAAAGAAAGAACCGGATTACAGTCATCACTAATGTTTCCAGTTTTACATGGCAGATACTCTTGTGCTAAATGTCACATGAGTTTGTACACAGTACATAATGGCTAAAAACACAATTAAATGCTTTACTACAATTTGGTGTGCATGTTTTGGGATGGAGGAAAGCTACTTTTTGTCAGTCTCACAATAAGGAGGTGTATATCCTATTATTTATTTCAAAATAGCACATCTTTGTTTTCAAACTGTGATCAACACAGCAGGTAGTTCAAAGCAATGAGAATGTTATGAGAACACCTTTACCTTGGAAGGATGTACTTGCATAGGCATACTGATTTTGCAACCACTGCTCAATTCGGTATCCCTCTAAGGGATTGTATAATACAGTACTTTCCAGGAATTCAATTTTTCAATCATTGTGATGTGGCAGTGAACCTTCACTGATTAGAAAAATAATATGAAAAATATAATGAAGTATATAATGTCTTGGAAATATGATAAACTACAAAACAGAAAAACATTTTTTCCAAATCTCTGATATGTGAATTTTCTGTGTATTGAGGTAATGCAGTTAAACATATTTTTTACTGGAACTAAACATTCTGAGCCTTTTAACCCTCTTAGGGAATCACTGAGACAGAAAGTATGTAGTATATCTTGTGTTTCCTTTTTGTTCTCGCATTCTTTCCATTCCTATTACTCTGTCAACCTGTCCTCTATGTTGAGTTTCCTTCAAGTCTACCTTGACTTTAGACGTCTCTGTCCACTAATTAACACTTGTCATCCTGCTGTGTATTAGTTACCCACAAGTCTCACGAGTCTTTACTGAATTACATCTCATTTCTCCAGTTATTGTCTTTGCATTGCCTACCACCTCTTCTGATGTTTTTGGGGCATTGGGACGTAGCCTCACTCACCATGATAGAAGTAATGGCAACTTATCCTAGAATAAAAACAGCTAGGCTGCAGTGACTCGGTGGTTATTCTACTAATTAAAACAAAGTATCCTTTTTTATTTCATACTGTTACTACTACTCCTTAATTATATTTATTTGACTGAAAGTGTCACTTTGGACTTTGTTTCTGTCTCATATATACAAGATTACAGCAAATCTCTTACCAAGGTGTTAATGTCAGATGTGGCAGAGACCTTCGTAAACTGCTCTTACATGTCTCTCTTTCTCTCTCCCCACTAGAGTCTGACCTTACAGATGATGATGATATTAACTAGAGGGTACAGTAGGCTTTGTCCTCATAAAAAGTTATTTAGCTTTCTTTGTTTGGGCAGCTTGTTTTAGCCACAAGTGCTTTATCACTGGATGAATCTTGGCTAACCATCATAAATTTATTGCAGATTTTCCAGACAACCACTTAAAACTCTTGGTTCTCTCAAGCCTATGTCTTTGTAAATGTTCATAATTTGTCACCCTGTATATATCGTCAACATTCTTATCAGTAGGCAACTCTACTCTGAGTTGCCAACCTAGTGTGCTCTTCTCTCTGTGTTCAGCCCTTACCAAAGGTAAGTTTGCATCTTTGAATAGTAGCATGATTTCATTCCAGTTGATTTCCTGTCACTCGTAATTAGGCAGCCTTTGTCACCAGCTTATGGCTTTACTTTGTTGACTTGTTCCATCAGTCAGTGACTCACTAATTGGATTCTTTCCTGCAGCTATCTTAGTTGTTTTAACATTTCACGACTTTCAAAGCATTGCATGCAGATCTCTGTTGTAGTTTTTTTGGCATAAAATAAAGAGATTATAAAAATGGAGAAAACTGATATTTTTCACATAAACGGTTTTGCAGTGAGGAAATGCCTTATACACTATGAAATCTGTCGCATCTACATATTAAGGGTAAACACTTGGTGGCAGGGGGTAACAAGTGCAATAACTGCATAACAAGTAATAAAGGAAAGAAGGAAATATAGCTGCTAGTAAAGCTAATACACAGCCCACAGGAAGGAGCATGTACTGCACAATGCAAGTGTGAAAACTAGAAAGGAGAACCAATCATCACAGAGAGAACTGCACAGACAGATGATGCATACCTAATGAGTATTGTAATAAATATGAGCCTTACAATGGTTCAGAATGAACAATAGTATAAAAAAGTAATAACAAACAAATAGTAGCAATATGCTGTATTAGTCAGCCCCAAGGCAGGAATCAAAAGAATAACAGGAAATACAAAGCTATATGACCAGAGGCAATGTTTGCTTTGCCAATAACCACCTTCAGCGTTTACCAAACTTTTTAAGGAGGATAAGGGCTGTGAATCATGGAATATATTTTAGGACACCAATCTAATTGTCTAAGCTATGTTTGAAGGCTAACATATAGTTACATTGCTTGATATGCAAGGGGTGTCTATTGCAGAAGGGGGGGGTCACTTGGTAATCTTTATTATTCTCTACCATAAATCTCTACTTCTAACCATTCCTTATAACTAACCCTCCTCCTTCTTCTTTGCACTCTCTATAAATCTCTACTTCTAACCATTCCTTATAACTAACCCTCCTCCTTCTTCTGAGTATATAAATCTCTACTTCTAACCATTAGCCATTTTTTCTGTCTTATTCTAATTTTTGGTAAGTGCAGAGGTATTACACCATATTAATATTATTAAATCAAAATGTTACTGAATGTTTTTGTATGTCTCTATGATGCTGTGTAACTAAACAAATGTAAAATAAATAATAAAGCTATCTCTCCATATTGTATTTTTTTTTTTCAGATGTAAAATGAGATCTCTTGTTCTAGAACTGGCTACACTATCTGATATATTGAGAAGGAGGAGGTCTTGCATAACAGGTTCCCTGAGGGCACAGAAAGCGGGTCTATATTAGATCAGAGAAACAGCACTACAAAGACTATATTAGATTAGTGAAATGGCATTATAGCGAATGCCGTTTCGCCAACATATATAGACTGAAATCCCATAACAGCGAAACCCCAGGTCACCGATTTTTTTCCTATGGAAGAAAATCAGTAGACAAACACAACACTTAAAACATTGTAAACTGGGGCTTTGCCCCCCACATCCCTCCAATGTAGGGACTGTGCCTTCCACACTCCCCTAACTAAATATATCAACTCTGAGATTGCACTACAGTGGGGTAAAGGGCAATGTCACAGCTCAAGCCAAGCATTTTTTTTCCCTGGGAAAAAAATCTCTGACCTGAGCTTTTGCTGTCATGGGATTTTGGTCTATATGTGCTGGCAAAATGGCATTCACTGTAATGACCCCAGAAAGCAAGGCACAAGTCTCCTGTTAACAGCCTGTATGACGTAGAGATGTTGATTCCAGCCTTTCCTAATAACGGAGATGTTTGAGGCCCAGGATTGTTCTTGTTAGGAATCTTTATTTTTTTAATGTTTCTAGTGAGATACATGCCAAACAGTGCATTATATTCTATGGGTCTAACCATGGCAGAATACACAGAAAAAAATAATTTCATTGGTTTCAGATGAGGTGTCTCTTGTGATTAATTGTGAGACATAGAAGGCCCAGGCTGCATCTTACATGAGCTCCAAGAAGAACTAAACCCTCATATAAAGTCACTGTTCAATCTCAGCCTTACTACAGGATATGTACCCAAGGAATGGCGTACAGCAACAGTGGTCCCACTCCACAAAGGTGGTGCCACAACAGACCCCGGAAACTATCGCCCTATAAGCCTGACTAGCCTGGTCTGCAAAGCTATGGAGCATATCATCATGGAAATCATAAACAAAGACATTGGGAACCTCCAGACACTGGATCCTACCCAATTCGGCTTTGTTAAGGGCAGATCTTGCCTCTTGAACCTGGTTGACTTCTTTGAAACAGTTACCAAAGCCATAGATGAAGGGAAGGTAGTCCACACAGCCTACCTGGACCTCGCAAAATCCTTCGACACAATACTCCACTTGGGCATCATAAATAAGCTCATCAGCTTAAATATCAACCCCTATGTCACAAGATGGGTTGCAAACTGGCTCAGGGATAGAACCCACATGGTCAGAATAGCAGGTGCCATGTCAGACTCTAAACCAGTTACAAGTGGTGTCCCACAAGGCTCAGTCCTGGGACCTCTCTTGTTTGGTATATATTTCTCAGAGGTACAGGCTAACATGGGTGGACTATGGCTGAACAAGTTCGCAGATGACTGAAAACTGGGTGCCGTAATTGACTCACCGGCTAACACAAGCATCCTCCAAAAGGGTCTCACAGAGATGGATAACTGCTGCCAGAGCCATGGCCTAAAGCTAAATGCCAAAAAGTGCATAGTCATCCCCTTTGGGAAAATCAAAGTGCCCACAAATTACCACATAGGTGATAATCCATTAAGTATGGAAGAAGTAATTAGGGACTTTGGGACCCAAGTAGATAGCAATCTCTCCTTTGACAATCACGTTGCAAAGTGGTTAGAAAGACCTTCTATATAGCCCACCTTATCACGAAAGGGTTCACATCTAGATCAAGAGAGGTCATTGTGCCCCTCTACTCATCACTTATTAGGCCCACAATTGAGTACAGTGCCCCGTTTGGGATGTACCTTACCTGACACCTGTAGCAACTGAAAAGACCCCAAAAGTATCTCACCAAGAGGATCAAGGGGCTCAAACAGATGCCCTATGCAGTTCAGCTAAAGAAACTCCAGCTCTACTCAGTTGTGTACCGCCTACTCAGAGGCTATCTGTGTCTGACGTATAAAGCCATGTCCAACCCAGAATTAATGGACATGCTTCACCTCAGGAAATCCAAATCACTTAGAGCTACACGCTCCAGGGACCTGAACCTCAACACAGAAATAAATAGGACATGCTGGAGGGACAGATTCATATCCCAGAGGCTCCCTTCACTCTGGAACAAAATTCCAATCCATGTTAGGCAGAGCTCCTCACTGACCCTCTTCAAGAGAAATCTTGACGAGTGGATGGGAGATCGTAAGTTTACCCCTGGGATTTCTTCTGTGTCCCTGCTTGACAGAGGTACAGTAAACTAACCATAAAAGGGCTACTTCTGTGACCTACTATACAGAGGCACAGTCAACTAATCTAAAAGGGTGGCGAAAGCCAAACACACTCTGGCTAGGCTTATAAATGCCCTAGGGCAGATAGCCTAGTATCAACCTATGAACCTATAGTTGTTACATAGTTATAAAAGGATAGGGAGACATCGATCCAGTGGTCCAAGTCCCTGATCAGAGACTCACTGGATAACAAGGTGTCATCGATCCAGTAAGTAGTCGGAATTTGTTGATAACTTTGTACCCTTTTTTGGTGCACAAGGAGTTAATGCATGTTAGTTCTGTTTGAAGGGTATTAGTACCGTTGGTTGATTTAACAACTACACCTAGCTTACAATAATCAGCAAACGTAATCGGCCAGAAATGTATATATGTCTGTATGTATGGATGCATTTATTTATTTATTTCCTGTTTGATGACTGGGTAGGTAGGCTGATCAACAGACCCTTTTCAGCCATGATCCAGGCCCATTAGGGTACATGTTTAAAATTAATAATTGCAGAGAAATGCAAAACTAAAGGCAAAACAGTTAAACAAGAATGTTGTATGCATAGTTAAAGACATGAAAGCATTTACAGGAATTAGTTTCCAAACTCATGTATAGCTTAGATAGATGAAAGCATATGACACAGACATTCAAGAAGACACTGTTTATAGGACATACTAAGACTGTGATTTTCTATTCATTGTCTATAAAACAAGTACAGATGGCTTCATTTTTTAGGGGTTCTTTTAGTGTATGCTTAAAAGCATTTTTGAATGAAGTGATCCTGCATTTCTTAACAGTGAGATCTGTGCTGTCAATATTTAGGTCAGACAAATAAATGTCAAAAAGAAAGGAGTCTATTACAGAACTCTGGAAAATGCCACTGGTCACCTTTTTCCATCAATGACACAGACAATGTGTTTTGTCCTTGAGGCATTTTCAGTTCATCTTACCACAAAAGAATTAATGTTTAGGGCCATTAGCTTATTAACAGTCCAATCACATGACATGGTGGCAAATGTCTTTTCCAGAGCCAAGTAGGCCGCGTGAACAATGGGACCACTGTCCATAGCCTGCATGACCTTTCTAAAGAAGCGAACAAGATTTACCAGGGATGACGTACCTTTACCAAACCCAAATTGTTGTGAGCCAAACCTGGTCAAATTTTATTTTCCTGATTTATGAAGTCAGTGATGATGCATTCCATGGCTTTATAGATAAGATAAGTAAAATGAATGGGTCTGTAGTTTCCCGGGTCAGTGGTGGAGTCACTCTTATGGAGAGGTGGCACCACCACAGTGAGCCATATCTCTGGAACATATTCTGTGGCAAGGTTTAGGTTGAACAACTTAAGGAGGGGATCAGCAAGACCTTGCTTAACACTGTTTATTAGACAACCCACTATATTGTTGGGCTCACTGAAGAGGTGTTTTTGGTCTTAGAGAGTAATTTAAGGATATCATCCTTGGAGATGGCAGGGAGAAAAGTGACTCAGGGATGTTTGGAGAGCAGATGATAGGTTCAGGGAAAAATTACAGGAAACATATTTACTAGTATGCTGGCAATGTCTTTAGGATTATAATGGGATGTACCATTATAGATAAGTGTGTAGGAGTAATGCGAATTATTCTTTAGCTTTATAAAGTAGCTAAAGAAGGACTTATAATTATCCATTGTCTCAGAAGCTAGCCAATGTTCATTGGGTACTTTGCTGGTCTGTATAGCTGCCTTCAGTTTCATGGTGATGCATTTTATGTTATATTTGTAATGGGATGGCCATACAAGGTAATGTAAGCAGTTTCTTACTTCTGTTGTATAACTGGTTAATATTCACTGATCGTTAGGGTGGTTTGTTGTTGAATTTGCCACTGTATTTGGTTCTGGTAGGGACTGCTCTATTAATGCATTTATCTAAATGAGCATACAGGTCTTTGGTATAGGTGGCTGCATATCTTGTGCCCACTGTTGGGTTAACATGTATGAATTTTTTGTGCAATTGGGAAGTTTGCTTTTCTGAAGTCTCTAAAGAGGGTGTTGTTGGTTACCAATGGAGGTGGATGTTCTAAGGGTAAACCAGTTTGTGATCAGACTTAACCAGTATGGAGCTACCTGGGACAGGGAACATAATGGGACCAAGTTTGCAGGACCTAAGTTTAAGATATTAACTATCCCAGTAGAATTTTTGGTAATTTTATCTAAGAAATTCTTATTAACTCGGTCTAAGAAGCATTGTGCATAGCCAGCATTAGAAGTGTAAGTACTTCAGTCAATGGAGAAGTAGTTAAAGCAATTGAGGATTAAAGAAATGTCTGTTATAGGGACATTTTTGAGGAATGCCAGGCAGTTTCACATTCCTGTGGGAACAGATAAAACTGATGAACACTGAGACACCTCCGCTATTGCCAGTGGGCTTGAATGCATGACAGGCACAGAAATCTGGCATGGATGGAGTGCTCTCATTACACTTAAACTCTCATTACACTTAAACCATGCCTCAATGACTACACATACATGGACTCATTCCAAATGCGGACGTGCCTCCAAATCAGGCAATTTGCTGTTAAGATTCCTGGCACTAAGAAGGACCACCGTAATGCTGTCCAATTTATGATTTGATTTGTTTAGAAGGCTGGTATGTTCATTAGATGAACTCTGCATAAAAAAGTCACTACCTGTTGCATATCTGCAAAAGAAGTAGCATCAGAATTACCTGATCTAAGAACCTAAACCTTGCCTGTAACATAAATAGGATGTGCTGGAGAGACAGATATATGTCTCAGAGATTACCCCTTCTCTGGAATGGGCTGCCCATCCATGTCAGACTGAGATCTTCCCTAATACAATTCACGAGAAACTTGGACCAGTGGATGGGTAATAGAAAATTTACCCCTGGACTGACACTCTCTAATAGATAGAGGCAGCCTATAAATGCTTGATCACCTAAGCACAAGTCTACATATAACCCATAAAATAACCCTAGAGTATCAAACTAGCAGATACACTTATGAAGGAAGGCTAGGCTTAACAAGGCCCCCAGAGGTTATTATCCTAGTAATCACCTTTGAACCTATGGTTCATAGGTTCATAGGTTCATAGGTTGATACTAGGCTATCTGCCTTCTTAGATTAGTTGACTGTGCCTCTGTATAGTAGGTCACAGAAGATAGTGCCTCTGTCTAGCAGTGACTCAGAAGGGATCCCAGGGGTAAATTTACGATCTCCCATCCAATGGATACAGCAAAGGCTTTGGCCAGTATGCAGAAGGCCATCCTTTGCAAAGTCTGTGGGATTGTTGATCATCTCATTCCTGGCTGATACATACTAGGTCACCTTGGAATGTCACCAACTACTTAACCAGTTGTTGAATGCATTTATCTTTTCCTTGAATCATTCTCAGTGACGGAAGGATACCACTCAGAACCAGACTCTTTTCCTTGACTGAAGCATGCTTAGCAAGTTCAAGCCAATCTTTCATCATGTCTTTCAATGACCTTTGTGACAGATCTTTCATTAAAGCATGGGCTACAAGCATGTTATAGTCATACTTAGTGGAGAGACTGTCCTGAGGTCCCATGATATGTTAACAATTCTGGCTGCCAGAGACAGCTAACTGTAATGTTGTCCTTGTTCAGCATAGTGAGCATGGAGTCAATTAGTGTAAAAATGAAGTCACCAATTACTAAGATGTTTCCAAAAGCTGATTTATTCTTATTAGGCAGTGGGGTGTTATATTGTTAGTGACATCTTGATGAAGGGGTGCATGTAGAAGATGTATTGGGGGGGTTCATTGTTGCCTTAGTAGTGATTTTTTACAGCATCAGCCTGTGACAGTTTAGTGCTGTCAGTATGAGGATACATTGTTAATGTCAGGGGACAGTGTGAAGGAGATTTTGAGTGGGATGCCTCTAAGTAAGTTATGTGTTTGTACGTCTCACAGACAGAATCTGTTAGATTAAGAAAAAGTTCATTTTCATTGAGTATGAAGCAGTTATTACACTGCCTTAGGATACCAAGTGCTAGAACGCTATCAATAGAAAGGAAGGTAATGTGCTATCTCTGCATGCTGTCTAATGCTATTTTAGTTTTATAAGAACTTTAGGGGAATGGCCCATTCAAATACTGGGAGGGGAACCTTAACCATGTGGGTGAAAATTAGGAATCCAAACTACTAGACCATATGGGAAGAAACAGCGATGCAAATTATTCAAATGCCTTGGATATGCAGTTAACAGCAAAATACTTTGAAAACGACAATGAAAAAGAAGGCATTACCACATATGGAGGTAATACAGAAGCATCAGGGGAAGACGTAAGGCTGATTGGTGTCACTAGAATGGAAATATGGCTGATTAAGTTAAAGAGAACAAGGGATGACTCAGACCAGATTGTTGAGGCACAAGGTAATGACTACAAAAAGTAGAGAAAGAAAAAGTGAATAGCATTAGATGAAAAAATCTGAGGAACTAAGGGGAAACAAACAGCTAAAAGGGACAGATGTATATGTTAGGGAGCTTAACAACAAAGAATCACTTAACGACCCCTCAATTACAGGAGCTAAACAAAGGGGCTTCAGATACTCAGTCCTTAAAAATCACAGGATGTAGAAACAAAGTATTAATCATATGTGATTCTATGTTGAAGGGAGTGCAGTTTGTAATTCCAAGAATAGATTTCTGATGACAACAACTTGCATGAGGGATGGTAAGAACAATCTCATATTTAGGATTATTTCAATTGTTCAAACAGAAAGGAATACAGCAAAGTAATTGTAGTCACAGTGCTTTACTTACAGCATTTAGTCTGAGTGGAGTTTGACATCTCTTGACAACTACAGATTTCCTAGCAGGACAGATAAGTTGCTGAGAAAACTAACCTGTAAACAAATGTATATCTTGAAAACTATAAAAGTTACCAAAAAAAAGGTTAAGTACAAAAGTTCTTCAGCATACCCTCCTCTTCACAATGATAATATTAATATGTCAGCCTGAGGTAATGGTGATTTTATACTGAGCAAGTAATTAGATAATATGTATATTTTATTATTATAATTATATAAAACACATTTTAATTGTTCCCTAACAGAGCAGACATGCATCTGGAGCTTTTCTTCCCGGGCCTCCACTGAAAACTGGCTCATTCCAAGTTAGAATTTCCCGTTAAACAAATGTTAAATAAATAAATAAAATAAAGTAGATAGACTCCAACTATGAGTGTGACTTGTTGAGATCTTTAGTTTAGAAGTGTAACTCTGAGACTGCAGAATGTCGGGGAAAATGCATATTTCTCAACCCAACCATTTGTGTAACTGACTAAATTTTGACAACCAAACAGATGTCAACCAGAAACAGATTGAATGCTGTTCATTTCCCATGCGTGTGCGTGTGTGTGTGTGTGTGTGTGTGTGTGTGTGTGTGTGTGTGTGTGTGTGTATTAGTATACACACACACACACACACACACACACACACACCTAAGTTTTTAAGAAGCTTCCTTAGAAACAGCATCAGAAAATATCTGCAGATAAGCCAATCGGCAATTTAATATCAGTAATAATTGCATTACAGAGATTTGTGCACACTGTGCTATTGTGATTATTTTCCTCTGCTGTTTTTTAAAAGCTTTCCTTCTTTTATTTCTTTGTTTTGTTTTTTCCCACACTCTTTCCCATTCATATTTTTTGCCTGTATCTCCACATACCCAGTTCCTTAATTCCCTCTCAGTATATCTACAGTCTCTGCTTCTTCAAGTGATAACACGTATGTTTCACTGGTTGCTTAACCAACTTTACTGTTGATAAACCTTTTTCCTGCATTGAAATGTACTGCTCAGATGACCAGAAATAACAAATAAAGGAATACTTATATTAATAAGCAGTTCACAATCCTGGGCTGCTGACTTGTTTGTAAAACCTGCAGTATGAAAACTTTGTTAGAAGGAGTTGTTTCAAATGTCAGCCTGAAGAAAAAGCAACACAGATATCTTACATGATGGGTATATTGTGTTTGAAACAGTAGGAAAGACTGTGGGTGTGGACTCACTGCTCACTGTCTATAGAAAAAGAATGAACATCGCAAGAAGACAAGTTATAAACCACAACTGTTTATACAGCTAGATCATCCAATATTTTCTATTTCAAGGGCCATACAGCACAGCTACACATTCTTTTTAAATGTCATATATGCTTTTTTTAAATTAACATACACATATAGGAGTACGGTGTCTAGTGAATCTGTTTTTGTATGTATAGATTAATCGTAATTAGATTAATCTTTTGGTTTAACTGGCGAGTGCATGGATATGCTGTAGGCACTATTCAGAACAGGGAACAAATGCTACTAGCACTGTAAGCTCTGTAAGGAGAAATACAGTAATGGCATTATATAAGTGAATAAGTTAATTACATTAAAGAGATAAACACAGGTGACTTTGAAAAAGAAGTGATGGACATTTTACACCTGAGTGAAAAAAAAAATCAGTCAGCTTTATGGGTGCTTTCCCTGCTCCATTTTGGTAGGCATCAGACTTAAAGATGCTAACAGTGTATCAAATTTGTTAGGAAAAGGTTGCCTAATTAATGGATTAACGTGTACTAAGACATGGAGGAAATAATGGCCACCAGTTTGATCGAGACCTGAAACATCTGAATAATAGGATAAACAAACTTGTTGGACATTTAGCAACAAAATAAATTATTTTCTTCATAAAATTTTCGAGAGAAAGGATCAGAAAAGAAAACACTGACGTTTTATATTTCTAATTCTCTAATTTCAGTAATAATGGCAGTTGGAAGCTATGATGTCAATCAAATCACAGAAACCTTTTTCAGCCATTCCAGGCTTCCACTAACCTTACCAAACTATACAGGTATTTACAAATTCAAAAGGGTGAGGTGGTGGTGGTGGGGACCACCATAGACGTAAGAAAAAACAGTTACAAGCTAAGCAAGTATTTATTGACACAATTGTGAAATGACAACACTGGGTTTAACAAAAGCAACACATTGAAATGCTACTGTTTTATAGCCCTCCAGCACAAGCTAAACAGCAAAAGATAAACAGTGCATGCAAACTTTCTTAGATGCCTGTATTATAATTTATACTGAAAAAGCAAAACATTATTGCAGGTAATATAAATCTTCTTGACATTTGTTAGGACTCCCTCAAACCAAACAATAGAGCAGTACAAAAGCTATTAGAACTTAGTGCTAAGAAAGAATATGTGCATATATATGTATATATAGGAATAAAACACCAACTATGGACCGAGTGCAAAACAGTCACCAATGAAATTAAAAAGCAGTCAGACAGCTGCTGTTTGCCCACAAACTCTTGTGTTCAGCGTTATTTTCTATGTGGTGTGCTATGCTGTGTCATTAAAGGAGCTTGTGGATGAACAGCAGCTGAGTGCTTTTCATCTTGGGGGAATACTACACTAGTAGTTTGGCAAGTGAAACACAAAGCAATACAACATAAACAATGATTCCAGGGCTAGGGAATTTAGACTATAACAGTTTAGCATGGGTAATGCTGATATCTAAACGCAGACTTCCAGCAATAATGAGTCAGGATAAAAATTTTTGTAAACAAGACTATTGAAAAATTAATAATATCTTAGATAACTGGGACTGGAAGTCAACATCAGAAAATACTGACAGTTCAAAAAATAAGAGAGCATGTCGAAAAAAACAAGAAATAGTAAACACATATAGTAGAATAAACAAAATAACAGCTGTTAAGACTACACATGCAGAGAAAATCATGACAAAATATCCATTAGAGAGAACTACCATTCATTTTTGTAACATATGGTCAATTTTCAGGAGGAATATCAGAAAAGTCAGAGCAAATATGAATATAATCTTGCAAACAGTTGTGCACAGAACAAAAATGTGTTTTTTAAACATTTGACTTCTTACTCAAAAACACAAGTGGGTCAATTAATCTACAAAATGAGAAGACATCTACAGATAAAGTATAGCCAGAGTACTGTACAGATCTGGGGCTTTAGAAATATCAGTGGCATAAACAATCTCATGAGTAACTGCCCTAACGATTCTGGATAATGAAATAAGGTCTGCATCACAAAAAAAAGAAAACAAGCAAAAAAAATTAAAGAGGATGCTGCAAGAAGACATGATGATCTTAAAGACTACTTTATAAGTAAAATTAGATGCATGCTTGTGTTCCCTTTAACATTTTTTATTTAATCAGTGCCTAGCTGAAGACTTTCTACCAGAGGTGTGGAAGGAGGCCATAGTTCAGGGGTCTACAACCTGTGGCTCTGGAGCTGCATGTGACTCTTCCACCCCTCTGCAGTGGCACCCTGTAGCTTTGAAAAATAATGGCTACTCTGCAACACAACACACACACTGAGAGCGATTTAGTGATGGATTTTAAATAGTGCTCTTATAAACTTAGAAACTTGCTAGAATAACATGGTTTTACCATGCATTCCACACACAGCGATCAAGCAATTCCTTGGCAGCATCAGCATCTCCTGAAAGCTTTCCGTACCTCTCCATCATACCTCTAAAACTCTTAACTACAACAAATCTGGACAGAGCCACAAATAAAGGGGGAACAAAGGAAGAAAAATAGGGACACATTTTAAATATTGCTCTTGTAAAATTGCTTGAATAATGCTGTTTCTGTTAACATGACTTTTCCACACACAAACACACACACACACACACACACACACACACACACACACACACACACACACACACACACACACACACACACACACACACACACACACACACACACTCGCACACAATTACCTGTCAACTGTACAGATTTTCGCAGAATGTCCTGATTTTTGCCTCATATTTTTGTTCTGTTTCTCATAAAAGTGCGGGTTTCTGGCAAATCATTGCCAAATTATTTAGGGCTGAAGTCAGAAAATATAGACAGAGAAAAAAGAAATTCAGGGGGGCGTGGCCAAGGATGAACACAGGATAGCAGCAGATTTCTTCAGCTCCACCAATTTCATTACACTGACAGGAATTAATTACTTAAAAAAATAATTTTTGAAGTAATTTTCTTTCTAAATATGTTTGTTTTATATAGTTCTTGAACTATATCTAAAAAAGAAAGGAAATCTTAACAATATTCCTGTCAGAAATCACTTTGGAAATTTTCCTGTCAGTTTATCAGTCTGAAATGAGTTCCAGTAAGACAAATTCTCAAGACTCCAGCATCAAGAAAGAACTTCAGTCTCTGATAATTATAATCCAGCAACTTACTGCTAAGATGGATAAAATGGATACTAAAATAGACACCTTCATGGAAAAAACTACAAAACAAATAGACTTGTTACATATAGACCTGCAACAACAGAAGATCCA